>NC_056735.1:1216534780-1216542280 GCF_019279795.1 Protopterus annectens
TGTGTATATATGTTTATATATATGTCTGAGTGTGTGTGTGTATATGTGTGTGTGGATATCATATATATATATATATATATATATATATATATATATATATATATATGTGTGTGTATGTATATATTTTCTAATGTAGATGTACATGCACGCAGTTTCTAGGGTGGATGTTAATGGCTGTATTTTACTGTTTAGGGAGGCCGAAGAGCAAGTTTTTCTTTGTGTTAAGTTGGCTGTTTAAATGTTATAAACAGTCTCTACTGATAGTGTTACCTATTATCGAAGACGGTTCTATGTTTATGGAAGGTTCATAGGTGTGTGCTAGACTAATGGCCCTGGAGCATTTACAAGCCTAGCCAGTAGGATTACCCTGGCATTGTCACCCGATCTTGTTTTCTAGTGCCTTTGTCGAGTAGAGCTATTGGAGTCCTTCCCGGGGTGATTTTATTTCCCATCCACTCATCAAGATATTTCTTTAAGAGGGCCAGTGAAGTGCTCTTTTTGACATGTATGGGAAGTCTATTCCATACTATGGGCAGTCTCTGAGTTTTGAACCTGTCCTTCCAGCACATTCTCTTGATTGTGGTAATGAGGTTGAAGTCCCTGGAGCATGTGGTGGGGAGGGATTGGGATTTCTTAAGATGCATCATTTTTAACAGTGCTGCAGACATGGGTTTTAGTCGAGCTGAGATTGCGTCTAAGTAGGCAATAAGAGACAGAATTGTTTGAAATTTTTAATCTGTCCATATAGGATATGTGTTTAAGGCCTAGGATCCTTTTTGTAAGGTACTTTTGCAGCCTCTCCAGTTGATGCAGGACATCTACTGAGGTACATGCCAAATGGGGCATTGTACTTTGATTGGCCTAATGAAGGAAGAGTAGATGGAGACCATTACCTCTTTTTTTTTTTTTCCTTGATTCAGAACCCTTAGTAATGAGATGTGCCAGATAGGACTTTCTGACCACAGTGGCAATGTGGTGCTCAAAAGAGAGTTTGCTGTGTACCTGTGTTCCCAGATCTCATAAAACTCTTTCTGTGTTCAGTGGACTACTATCAATGTGGTAATTCATGGGAACCAGGGTTTTCCCAAAGGGGATTACTACACATATTTTTGCATTGAGCTTAAGGCCATGGTTCTGATGCCATTCATTGGTCTCAGTGAAGCCTTTCTGTAGGATGTCCGCATCACTTGGGGAGTTAAAAATAGCCCCCAACTTACAGTAGTCTGCATACTTTCTCAGCCAGAATCCCTGTGTGTTGCCCTGGATAACAAAGAAGTAGATACCAAACAGGAGAGGACCCAGGACTGAACCCTGTGGGACTCCACTCGTTACTGGTTGGCATTCTGACTTGGAGTCGGGTAATTTCACGCTGTGGGTTTAATCTGTGAGCCAGTTTGCACCACATCTAGTGATCAAGGGTTTGATGCTTAGATTACTGATTTTTTTTTTTTTTTTTCTATGATTCCTGAGTGGGAATGGTATCAAAGGCCTTTGCCAGATCAAGGTAGGCTGTATGAACCACATTGAGTCAGTCACCAGAGCTGTGGATGAAGCTGAAGACGTTGATCAGGAATGATCTACTCTTCTCAAAACGATACTGTGTTTGATCCAGAGTTTGGAGATTCTCTTTATCCTTGTTTATTGTGTTCCTGATGTTGCGTTCCATAGCATTTCATATCAGACTTGTCAGGCTAATGGGACGTTGTTTCTCAGGGTCTGTAGTTGCTTGTGGAGAGGGATGTTGTAGCAGTGTGCCATTCGGTAGGTTCAAAGCCTGGGGTTGAGGCTGTGATTGAACAGGGCACACAGATGAGTTGCTAGTTCACTCTACAGTTCATGCAGAACACAGCCAGGGATATTGGCATGTCCCATAGAAGCTGTGTTCTTGGACTTGGGCAGTGATGTTTTTGACCTGTGCAGCAGTAATACTGGGTGCCTGGCATCTACTAGTATTGTTATTGGTCTTTTGGGAGGGAGAGATGGGTAAAGTTGGTACTGAATCTATCTGCCAGTATATTGGCAATATCTGTTGACTCAGTATAGGAGGTGGTATTGTTCATTATCTCAGAGCAAATCTGGGTATTGCCGTGGATATTCTTTTTGTAACTATAGAAGGCCTTGTGGTTGTCTTTACTATCTGCTACAATTCTGTTTTCATAGCTAGCTTTAGAGGATTTGATGATGGATCTCTCCTTTTGTTGAGACTGATATAGGATTTTTTCCAGTCTTGGGACTTCAGCTTATTCCACATCAGATACCTCCTTCTGTTGTAGAGTTGGTTTATGATGAGGCAACCAGATTGGCTTTCTTTTTTTGGAGGGAAGCGTCTTGGTTCTGTTCGGTATGGCGAGATCCATTGCGTTTGTGTATGTGTTCGTACAGTGCATTGGTGTATGATTCGGCAGTCCTGCAACTATTCTACATTTGCATTGGAGCCGTGAAGTTAGCTGCCTCTGTTTTTAGGTGTCCAAAGTTGGCTTTGAAGAAGTTTTTCATGGTGGTTACCTGTGCGCATGGGGTAGGAGGGAAGTGGATTTCCAAGGTGATTAGTTTTTCTGATCTAACCATGGAGGAGTTAACTATTGGTGTAGAGCAGTGGTCGCCCAGGTTAGTAATGACCTGTTCAAGGATGTTGCTACCTCTATTGGGGGTTAGAACGAGCTGGTCCAGGGCATAGGAATTAATGAATTCCAGGAAACATTGGGCAACTGTATTGGTACAGGAATGGTTTTCCCAGTTAATGGAGAGGTAGTTGATGTTGCCTTTTTTAATTTCTCCAAGTCTTTTGGGTTTCTAATACCATGACTGGAATGGACCCCATTCCTAAGTTAAAGTTCATGAAATTAGTATTGTTTCACTCTTTGGCGTTAGCCGAAATTGTCTTTGGAGCACCTGTAATTTGCTCAGTAATTACGCTTATTATTATTATGTTTGCAGCAGTTGTTTTAATGCAGAAAGTGAGGCATTTGGAGAGAGAATTCCGAAGCAGCTTCTTTGTGGAAGAGAATTGGAGTAATAGTCATGGAATAAAACAGGAGGCGTAGTTATGGAATGGTTAAATGATGCATGGTAATGGAATGGATAAAGTAGTAAGGATGATGTGAACAAAAGGGTGAGTAAATGGCTTAGGGTAGGTGTTTTGGGAATCAATACTTAGACTCTGCCTTCTAACCATATTTTGATCTCGTCAATGTAATGCTTGATCATTTTTTTAGTAGAAGAATGTATAGTAAGGTGGGGGATACTGTCAAAAGCGTTTGCCAGACGTTTAAAAAAAAAAACAGCTGTATGACTGGTTCCATAATTCCTTTGCCAGAAGTATGTAGGACGCGGTGACATAACTGGTCACTTCTTATTAGTAAATGAGTGTGTAGCTTCATTTTTATGCAGAGTTAACATTGATATAGAGATGTTCTCTGTTGGGCATCCTTCAGTCCCTTATGAAACTATAATACTGGGTTATGTTAATGTAGACTGGGTTTCCAAAAAATGTGGAAATCCAACCAGTAAGATTAATCTGTACAAGTTCACCCAACTTATAACAACACCACTTGGATATAACAAAGCCTGAAGCCATACTGTTAACCTTTGATTGCATTATACCATCCTTTCCAAATAAAAGAATTATGCATGCAACTCTTGACAGTTTAATCATTTTCTAATCTATACTATAATGTATTAGGTTCATAGGTTAGTACTAAGCTAACTGGCCTTACGAACCATTTTAAGCCCAGCCATTTATCCCTTGAGATTCGAACCCTGCACCTTGCGTTTGTAAGGCAAACGCTTTAGCCAATAAGCCACCCTCCCACCCCTATTAAAGCAACAACCCAAATGTGCATCATTGCAGCCTGGTAGGAAATCACTATGAAGATGCTTTTATTAATGTGCAAAGCATAAAGCCATCAACAAATGCACCGCAAAACCACAACTGCAAGCAGTTAAGGAAAAATCACAAATTAAATGACCTTACAAAATAAACATACATATTTAATCTGTTGTAAGCGCTTTCATCCTTTTACTGCACCTTCGTCAGACAAATCATGTAGTACGGTAGAGAGTTGATTAGCCAAACTAATTGGGACCTAAGGTAGTTCGATAATACTGTTCGGATAATCAAAACGTATAATTAAACCACATAAACTTATAAAATCTGTTTTCTGCACACAGGGAATACACTTTTCGACCATTCAGCAATCCCAGTGGACAATAAATATTATTTTTCTCACACAAGATGGCTACAAGGTTAAACATAAAATGTTTACATTTTCAGACTTTATGACTTTTCCTACCAGAAAATTTTAGAAGGCTACGTTAGGGTAATTGACATTTCGTATAATCGAGACTCCTCTATAAAATCAAATTAATTATATACTGTTACTGAGAACCCCAAGATCATTCTTTGCATAAAATCTAATGTACTACATGTCCTTTACTGGCAGTCTGTCAAGAGTCCGCCCATGGATGATATTGTCTTGCATTTCAATAAAATCTTCCAAGGTGGTCTAAAGTTGTAAGCATCCCTCAGAGTAAAAATATTAAGCGAACCCTGCCCCAGGGCTATCCTTAGCAACATAGTGCGTGAAAAAAGGCACAAAGCATGGAAGGTCTTAACAGAAATAAAGCAGCTACTAATAAACTAGCATATAGACACTAAGAAACCGAACAAAACTTATCACCAAAAATTTTAAAAAAGTGTAATTTTTTTGTGTGCAAGTATATACAAGTTCATAGGTAGGTACTAGGGTATTGGCCTAGGGGGGGGTGTATAAGCCTAGCCAAAAAGGTACCCTGCTTTTCGCCACCCAGGGGGTATATAAGCCTAACCAAAAAGGTACCCTGCCTTTCGCCACCCAAGAAAATTATTTTCCCGTACCCCTGTTGAGCAGAGCAACAGAATCCAATCAAGATTTTTCTTGATAAGTGCTAATAAGTAAATATATATCTGTGTGTATGTATATATATATATATGTGTGTGTGTGTGTGTGTGTGTGTATATATATATATATATATATATATATATATATATATATATATATATATATTTTTTTTTTTTTTATGTGTGTATGGGTGTGTGTATGTGCACCTGTGTGTGTGTAAATGTAATGAAATATGAGAGATAAGCACCAATATCCTAGGAGAAAGCTGTGATGGCTGTAATACCTAAGGATGGTGAAGACATATCAGATCCAGCAACGTCATATAGGCCCAAATGATTTTTATGCAGTTTGTCTATAATGGGTAAAAGAATGGCAAAGGTGATGCCAAAATTGATAAATATGGATCAGTGTGGTTTTGTGTAGGGGTGGAGTACATTTGTCAGCATTAGTAAATGATCAGAGGGATGCAGAATGTAAGAAAATACCACTGTTGGTGGGTGTTGATGCAGGTAAAGCATTCAACAGAGTAAGTTGGGATTTTGAGTATGGCAATGGAAGCATTTGCATAACCTGACACACTAATAAAATTAATTAGGTGGATGTGTTATCCATCAGAAATGAAAATGTAAGTGGTGGGGGGGGGGTCTTTAATTTTTGTTGGCACGGAGGAACCAGCAGGGTTGTCGTCCTCCTTTAATGTTTGCATTATATTTAGAACCACTGGCAAAGAAAATAAGTGAGTCAGAAATTTAAGGAAATAATTGTGTGGTAATCCAGGAAAGTTGTTTTTATTCACGTATATTTTATACCTGATTGAAACCAGAAAAGAACAGTTAAGTATTGTGTAACATTGAGACATTTTGAAGTTTTTTCAGTATATAAAATTAGTATAGATAAAACAAAGGCAATAGCTGGAAGCTATGCATCCACACATAAATTGGTTCCGCAGTTCCATATTTTTGGGTATATGATAAAAAGGGAGAAATGTGGGTTATAGATTCTGTTATGACAGCTAAGGATATGTGGAAACAAAAGAATATCCAAAAAAAACTGAGAAACTGGAAAGGATAGCAAGGTGGAGGCAGTGAATATGTTTAGTCCCTTAAGTTAGGTCTTGCATGTTTAACCAGAGGAGAAATTGTGGATACCAAATAGTTGAAGGGTTTTTATCTGGGTGGGGAAGAGGGCAAGACTTAAAGTGGGACTAGTTGATCTTCCAATAGAACAAGGTGGCTTGGGATTACCCGATTTTGAATGGGGTATTTCAGAGCTACACATTTAAGGTTCCTGTACATAGCATAAGTAGAAAACTATAATTTTAAGTGGAAAGGGATGATGAAACAGGAGAAGCTGAATACATAAGCAGAGAGTGGGATTTTGGATGCAGATTGAGGAGAATAATCATCATACATTATTTTCATAAAGTTGCAGATGGTATTCTATGAATTAAGCCAACATGGGCATGGAGAATGGAGTTTTTGTTGCTGGCAAAGGAACCAAAGTATTGAGAACAAATAATTATGAATGGTAAGGTAATGGACTGAGAAGAGGCCAGAGATTAACTTCCCTGTCAGACTGATATTAGAGTATAGACAGAGAAATGGAGGGATCAAAAGTGAAAGGCCATCACTAGAAGAGTTTTTCATAGAATCTAGAACATAAGCTGCTGTGTTAGAGGTAATAAATTGGGCATATAAAATACTGAATGATAACTATAGGAATTAGAGGAGGCTAGAAAGGATTGCTAAGAGAATTTGGATAAGCAAGTTCACAATGAAATGGGAGGATATGTATAAGACTCCCAAATAAGCAACAAAGTCTGGATTTAGGATTTTTGCATGGAAGTGTGTGCATATAGGTATTTATATCCAAAGCAGACTCCACAAAGAATTTTTCCTCTGGTACATTGCTAACTTTCGAGGTGTGATGGGGAAGAAAGATGTAATTGGGAATGTATTTTTGGGAGTGTAATGAGCTGGTAGACTTCAAAAATTCCCTGCAGGCTACTCTGTCAGAAATACTGGGTGACCAAATAGGTGTAATTAAGAATAATATTTTTTATGTGTGGTACACAATCAGAATTGCTTAGACATAGTAAGACCTTGCTGAATTTTTATGGCTGTCAAACGAAACACTAGAAAATATGAATCATTTGAAACCAACAGTACTGGAAGTAGTGGATATTGTACCGGAGGTAAAAGAAATGGAAGTGGACACTTTAGAAAAGTGTAGGAGCTAATTACCTTGCAAAAAAGTGATTTTTGGGAACAAAACCATACAGATTAAGATTTTGGAAGATGAATAAGTTTTAAAGGAATGGCAGGAATGGAATTTTTGTGATGTTTGACCAAGACTGTGTAGGATAGGCTGTTTTGGGCCTCTGTCAATAAACTATTAAATCCTTGGTAAGCTATACAGCCAACACTGAACACACACAAACCAAATGAAATCCTAGCCAACCAATTCAATACCCACTTTATACACACAGTACAATCATTGACCAACCAGGCTGGTAAGCAAGCTCTTCGTCTCTACTCCAAGTAACTTTTTTCAACACTTCTTTTTAACTATTTCATACAGATAGCATCAAAAAATTTAAAGCCAGCTACAACTGTCCCTA
>NC_056735.1:1216549780-1216668187 GCF_019279795.1 Protopterus annectens
TCTCAAAGCACTAGGATCGCTGGATTCTGCAGTAACAGATTCCCACTGCCTTCATAAACATGAGAATTCTCAACTGGACTCTAGTGATGCAATGATTCTTTCATTGCTGTGCCTTGAATCGTCCCATAAAATTGTACTAAGTGTGCAGAGATTCTCTTCGGTGGGTCCACTGCCATGAGTTAAATCTAGGGCTTTTTTATCCTCCCTCCACCCTGCAATGCATTGACCATAGACGCTTTCCAGTAGGTGGGATCATTATTTGGGATGGAATATTCGAGACACACTGTCATTACTAGACATCAATCTGGATATCATTGTTCTAGAAATGAGAGCAGTGCTTCTAGCGCTGCATGTCTTTCCAAGCATTCTCTTTCTAGGAACTGTTGTAGTACAAATGGACAATGTCAATTGTCTGGTACATCAACAAACCGGGGGGGGGGACCAGATCTTACCCACCTTTGTTGAGAAGCAGTGGGGATGTATTGCAACCGCTTTCTGTTAGCAATGCATCTACTGGGCTAGTCCACCATTCTAGCAGACAGACTCAGCACGACCTTCCTCATGCCTCACAAGTGGTCTCTTAACAGTCAGTGGCAAACATGATCTTCTACAAGTGGAGTCATCCTTGCTGTGAACTATTTGCATCCCCTTTCGACAACAAATGCATCAGGTTCTTTGCCCTTATCCCTCCACAGGGACACTCCCTGAGAGATGCTGTAGACCATATTTGGCTGTTTGGTCTCCTTTATGCTTACCCTCCGTTATCCCTCCTCCCCAAATTGCTTCAGAAAGCTCTTCAGTTAGAGCTGTATGATCCTCATTGCTCTCTTTTCCCTTGACAGGTATAGTTTCCCTTCCTTTCGTCTCGCTTAATATGTCCTCCTTGGACTCTGGATCTCAGTCCAGACGTCCCATCACACCCATCAGGCTATATTCACCCAGATAGTGCAGGCTTCAAATTGTATGTTTTTTGAAATTCCAAGCTTTCTTCTTCAGCTCTAGAAATCTGTTTTTCCTCAAAGCCTCTAATAGAAGTTAGCAAGAGTAAATGGAAAAGATGTTCGTGTGGCACTGCTGCAGTCATTACACTTGGGTTATCCCGCCGTCAGGCGGTTCCCCAGCCAGCCTGAGTTCCAAAGTCTTGGTCCAGCGTCGGTTGCTGTCGCCTCTTCCCGAACGTCAGTGCGACAGGGGGTATACAAGATGCAGCCGACGCCATTTTCTTCAGTCTTTCTTGCCGCGCGGTGCCCGAAGCAAAAGCAGTTCGCAAGTGCCGATCAGCCTACTCCTGAGATTTTCATTCCGAATCCAAAGCAGTTGTGGATGTCATTCTGGAGGCCAGAAGGCCTAGTACCAGGAAAGCCTACTCTGATAAATGGAAGAGATTCTGTGCCTGGAATCAGGCTCATAGCCTTGATCCTCTTGTGCTAAACATTCCTCAGATACTGCAATATTTGACTGAGATGCTGGAGAAAGGCCTCTCCTTTTTATCCATCAAGATCCATGCCTCTGCCATCTCTGCACATTACAACAGGGATCCACCAATTTTCTCTAATCCTTTGCTGAAACAGTACCTCAGAGGAGCTTAAAACATAAGACCGCCCTGTAGTGCAACTACTCCTACTTGGGACCACAACTTTGTTTTGGAAAAATTGACGTTACTTCCTTTTGAACCAGCTAGCACGGCAGAATTAAAATACATTTCTTGGAAAACTGCTCTGCTCCTGGCAATGATTTCTGCAAGAAGAGTTTCAGAATTACAGGCGCTAATGGCAGTGGAACCTTTCCTCATTTTCCACCAGGATAGGGTGTCCATAAGAACTAACCCCACGTTTATGCCCAAGGTGGTTTCAAGTGTGTCTCTAAACCAAACCATTCACTTGCCTACTTTTTATCCAAAACCACAGAATAAAGGGGAAAGACTACTGCATTCATTGGACATTCACAGGCAGTTACGCTTCTACTTGGACAAAACCAAAGCTTTCAGAAAATCTGAGTAATTATTGGTAGCATATGCTGCAGCAGCACAGGGAAAAGCTATTTCAAAACAGACCATTTCCAAATGGTTAGGAGATTGCAGATGTTTCTGCTATACGCACCATGGAAAACCTGTGCCTAACCGCATTAGATCTCACTCCACCGGGGAAACAGCCACTTCAACTGCCTACCTCAGAGGAGTACCTAACAAGGATATTTTGGAAGCAGCAACATGGAGTTCTGTGCATACCTTCACCAAGCATTACTATCTGCCTCTATACTCTAAATGCAGAGCTGGCTTTGCCTCTGCAGTGCTGCAGGGCCTTATAGCCACCCCTAATGCCTTATAGAACCAACCACCCTACCTCAGCTTTGGGATTCTACCCAAGTGTAATGACTGCAGCAGTGTCACATGATGAACATAGTACAGTTTTGTGCCTACCAGAAATGTTGATGTTCGAGTGTAGACACTGCTGCAGTCCAGGTTACCCTCCCTCCTTCCTCTCTTACTGGCTAGTACGTACCTAGTTCCTCTCCTTTTTATTACCTATGGGGAGTATTTACTGGTAGCTGAAAGTAGGTTTGCCTTTCTTATGTATGTTTTATTAGCAATTTGAATTGCCTACCTATTTGGGGGCACCTGACATCTGGGGCAAGAAAAACTGAAGAAAATGGCGTCGGCTGCATCTTATATACCCCTGTCGCGCTGACGTCAGGGAGGAGGCGACAGCAACCTACTCCAGACCAAGACTTTGGAACTCAGGCCGGCTGGGGAACCGCCTGACGGCCGGATAACCCAAGTGTAATGACTGCAGCAGTGTCTACACTTGAACATCTACATTTATGGTAGATAGAAAACTGTACTTCTTGCTGTTTGGGCTAATCAAAAACAAACCCCTTTACTTCTCCAATTCCAGCAGTTGTAAACTTCTTGCTTAAATTTTCCAGGACTGGGCAAGTTTTTCTATTGTTAAAGTTCAACTGGCAGCCACCTCAAACTATCCTATAGAGAAAATGGTGCTGCTTCATGTGAATAGTGTAAAGCATTCTTTAGGGGGTACTTTTTAACTTAGTCCTCCAGTAAGGACCCACACCTTAGTACATTGTCGTTTTGAAGCATCAGTTAAGGTGGATCTCAAGTTTCTTTCTTGGAAAACTGTCGCCCTGGGAACTACAATTTCTGCAAAACGGGAGTCTGAACTCCAAGCGCTTTCTTCTAAACCACCATGTTTTAAGTTTCATATTACATTATGCACAAATCATTCTTCCTAAAAAAAAAAAATTTGTCTTTGAAAACAATATTGATTAGGCCTTCAACTTGCCAGTTTTTCTTCCCTAAATTTGAAAATAAAGGAGAATACACCCTACATCTTGCTGTACATACACAGTTGCATTGTGGACAGAATCAAAACATTCAGAAAATCTTAACTTTTTTTCATTTTCTAATGTAAGAGCAAGACCAGTTTCTTAAACTACCCTGGCTAAATGAATAAGTTTTATGTACTTGCCAAAACATTCCATCTGTGTTGTCCTGAACTTCCCACCCACTTTCACCCTGTCCTTAACCCTAAGCGAGATCGGACGGAAGAGTGTTTGGGAACCAGAGTTCCTGTTTGAGCCCTTGATCTTTCATCTGTCATTTTACTGTCATAGTATATTAGTTTGTTATACAATATAGCAGCAAACTCGATATATTTATAAGTGGCATTATGGTTAAGGGAGGAACTTGATAAAAATAAATAAAATATAATGTTTGGCAACATAATCTGCTGTCTGGCTTCACCCTGTTGTACTTCAGAGCCAACGCTGATTCGACAGCAGCCATTTCTGATGTCTTTAGCCACCTTGCAATGCCTCCATTACCCTCAACTCCTCTTCTCTCTTCCCATTCCTCAAATCTGCTTTGCTGCCATTGGCTGCCATTTGGGTTTGTAGCTTGATCGTAGCTCTGCTTTACTTTCTATTTTTGAGAAGTGAATGTACTGATTTGGTGAGATTTTGCTGTTCTCTTATCCTTGGTCTATACCCTTTTCTGTGTCTTTAGGTAGGTGGTGTGTTTTGCATTGTCCATTTTTTTTTCCTGCCCTTTTTGTGTTGGTCCTACTTTTGTTATGTGGAATAGTTTTTCATTGACTTATCCAAAATGTAAAAACAAATGTAAACCAACAAACCAAAACGAATGAACAGGGCAAGCTCCACAAGGTGATGATACGGCAGTGTAATAGACTCCAACAGCTCACAATAAGGCACCACAGTAA
Source organism: Protopterus annectens (assembly GCF_019279795.1). Lineage (NCBI taxonomy): Eukaryota > Metazoa > Chordata > Ceratodontiformes > Protopteridae > Protopterus > Protopterus annectens. Next base: position 1,216,554,016 of record NC_056735.1, read on the forward strand.
GCTCGAAAAGTACGAAGCAGGAAAATGAATTTATTAACGCCAACAAACAGCACGCACGTTTTCATCAAATTTTGACTTCATCAGACAAACACATATAGTTACACAAGCTTAAATAGCCCGAACTCCCCTGCCACTAATGAATTAATTGATAAATCAAAATTTAAAGACACAAAGCAGACTGAATGTGAAACGTGTACAACTATACTTAGTACCATTAAAACAATATTAAAAACTGCATTTTTTTAAAAACCAATCATTTAAAATATCATATAGATTAATCATGATACCATAAATTACAACTACCTTAAATATTATATATCCTTTCTGTTGTATGAATGATTAAATATCAAATTTTATCAGACTTTAACTTTAAATATGGGACAATAGATATTTTGTCATTAAGTCCTGGGAATCTGTTAGATTCCAAAAATATTTGCCAGTGCGTTTCCCTATGGGATAGCAATACCTCCCATGGTCCACCCCTGGCATCCTGAGTAACAGAATCTAAAACAAAGAAAGTAAAGCTTCCATCAGTACATGTGTTAAGGTGCTTAAAAAGTGCGTTGTTGTTATCACATTTTTGTATGTCATAGAGATGTTCATACACTCTTCTACGGAGTTGCCTATTAGTTTTTCCAACATAAAATGCCTGGCATGACTGACACACCGCCAAGTAGACAACCCCGCAGGAATGACAATTAAAAAATGCCTTCGATCTGATCTTCCTGTTTCTACTTTCCAAATAAATGGATTCCTGGTTATACATATATTTGCACTGGGAGCACCTTCCACACTTAAATGTCCCCTTACGGGGATGTTCATAATGACACTGCTTACTCCCCTTTTCTAAGATTCTTTTCAAGTTAAAACCTCTTCTATACACAATTTTGAAGGTTGTGTTTTTAAATCCGTCGAGGTCCGTTATGTCCTGAAAAGATTGAAATTCCCTCTCAATAATCTGACTAATCTGCCCCACATTGGAACTATATTCTGTAATGTACAATAATTGATGAACATCACCTTCCTCAGTATCCTTAACCTGCTCACTGTGTAAACACTCCTGTCCCAAAATTGGTTTAAACCTTGTGGTTCTGCCCTTAATAACTTCATCCTTAACTGAGTTTATCAGGGCTACCGGGTACCCCCTATCCCTGAACATGGTGGTCAACTTATCACACTCAATATTAAATAAATGGTCCTGAGATGCCATACGTGAGGCCCTTACGAACTGACCCTTCACAATGCCCCTTTTTTGAAACCTTGGGTGTGAACTTGAAAAATGCAAATAGCTATTGGAATAAGTAGGCTTCCTATACACTGTCGAAGTAAACCCTGTTTCTACTTTCCTTAGGGTCACATCTAAATAATTAACTGATTCTACTGATATCTCATGGGTAAATTTTAGAAAGGTTGTAGTACCCCCAATATATGTAATAAATTCCTGAATAATCTCCATTGGACCAATCCAAAATATACAGATATCGTCCAGGAACCTGGAATAATGATTCCAGTATTTTTCATAACTACTGTTATGAATAAATTTCTTTTCCCAGACAGCCATTATGATATCAGCATAAGTTGGCGCACAATTTGCACCCATGGATACCCCTGCAATTTGTTTAAAATATTCACCCCCGTAAAAAATGTAGTTATTTCGCAACACCAACTCCAACAATCCCATAATCATGGTAACATCATTGTGTGATCCCCACACTCTCCCATAAAGCTTTCTCAATCCATTCCAATCCAACCTCAGTGGGTATTACAGAGAACAAGTCGACCACATCAATAGTAAGAAATATTAGATTGGGCTTGTAAAGGTCTGTGGTCACTCTCTGCAAAAATTCCCAAGAGTCTTTGATAAGATACGACTCTTTCCCCCAAACCTGCTTAAGCTTCCAATCCAAAAACTTAGCAATTGAATGTGTCTTCGAGCCTTGTGCAGCCACTATGGGTCGCAAAGGTGGATCGTACATACATTTATGGATTTTGGGCACGCCAAATATAGTAGGCACTTTTGGGTAATTGTTTTCAAGGTAGCAAAAGGTATCAAATTCAATGACCTCCTGATCCAACATGTCTTTGATAGTGTAGTCAATCTTTTTATATGACAATTGTATCTCATCAATGGATGTAATAGTATACTTGTTAGTATCATATAATATTTCCCCCATTTTACTATCATATAAAAGTTGGCTCATAATAACAATTCCCCCTCCTTTATCTGGTTGCATCACTCTGATAGAATGATTGTGCACCAAGCCATACAATACTGTGTTCTCTTCATCGGTCAAGTTATATTCAAAAGATTCCTGGGTTACTTGTTTACGTATTTCCCTCTCAATTCTGTTCTCTAAATTACTTAGTTGAGGATGTAATGGTGGATTGAATGAACTAGACTTCTTAAGTAACATACTGGGAGCAACAGGACCATAACCAAACAATTGCTGAAAATTGAGTTTACGAATAAACATTTTTAAATCAAGAATACTGTTAACTAACTGGGAACCTTTAGATGGAACAAATTTAAAACCTTTTGTAAATAGGTCAAAATGAACATCAGTCACAGGAACATCACTGTAATTGTATATGTGATAACCATTCCTACTGTATAATTGGTGTACACCAATACTTTTAACAGTGATACCTTTCCCTATCAACAAACCTAATGTCTGTTCCTCCCCCTCCCCTGCACCCGATTGTCCCAACCCTGGGCAAATATCGGGTAGACTGGAAGGGCATGTCCCCCTTGTTGATTCCGAATGCGTTCGGATCTCCTGAGCAAAAAACTATCATCAAATTGCTGTATTGTGTCCATAGGGGCATGTTCCTCCCTCTCTTCTATTGTAGGCGCCAACACCTCATCGTTAAGAACAGGTCTCTGTTGATACTCAGGGACTTGAAATAATCTACCCCTAGTCTGAGGCGGATTGGGATACTGTCGCCCCTCCTTATATTCCCTAAGGTCCCTCCTTAACTTATTAAATTTCCTGTTGATAATGATATCACATTGTTAATCCACATTCTTCCGAATATCATAATATTTAACTTTATGTGTTTCAACAGTAAATAGCAAATCAGTAGTAATGTCATTGTTGCATTTAAAAATTTGTTCAGACAGTCCTTGAATATCTTTATCGTTTTTCTTTATAATAGCCCTCATTATGTCCAGTCCACATCTATCAAAAGCTTGAATCAGTTCCAAGTGAAACTCACTTCCACCTATAACGTTATTTGGGTACTTGTGTACCCTAAGGCCTTTAGGTACAATACCTTTGTTAATACACTCATTCAAATATGAATTGTCCAAAACCAAGCTTTTGTACCTGTATAGCGATTCTTCTAAAAAGTGTAAGTTCTCATCATATGTATATCTTTCACCGGAGGTAGTCGGTTGATTGCCCGGAATAGAAAAAGAAGGTTTGGCGTTAACCCATTCTGAAAATGAAGCTGGAATGGGCCGAGTCTCGTGGGCTTGCGCTGGTTGATGACACGGAATGGACGGCTCCATACCACTATCCCTCAAAACAGCTGGTGTTTGAAAAAATGCACTTTCCGTATTAGCAAGCGCTTCCCTCGGTCTCCCATGGCCCAAACCATTGCGGCTCACATCAACGGGGGAATCCACAGATGTCGCTCCGGAACATTTACCAATAACTTTAAGCACTTCACTTTGGTTTGGTATAATAGTTTGAAGCCCCACACCAATGGGGGTAAGCAATTGAACGAGCTGAGAAAGCTGGCCCGTAAGCTGAGATAGTTCACCAGTTGCCTGTGCACCACCGGTGCCGTTGCCGTCAGTAATAGGACTGCCCTGACCCAAATCCATACCACGAACTGTCCAAAACGTAAAAGCAAATGTAAACCAACAACCAAAACGAATGAACAGGGCAAGCTCCACAAGGTGATGATACGGCAGTGTAATAGACTCCAACAGCTCACAATAAGGCACCACAGTAAGCTCGAAAAGTACAAAGCAGGAAAATGAATTTATTAACGCCAACAAACAGCACGCACGTTTTCATCAAATTTTGACTTCATCAGACAAACACATATAGTTACACAAGCTTAAATAGCCCAAACTCCCCTGCCACTAATGAATTAATTGATAAATCAAAATTTAAAGACACAAAGCAGACTGAATGTGAAACGTGTACAACTATACTTAGTACCATTAAAACAATATTAAAAACTGCATTTTTTTAAAAACCAATCATTTAAAATATCATATAGATTAATCATGATACCATAAATTACAACTACTACCTTAAATATTATATATCCTTTCTGTTGTATGAATGATTAAATATCAAATTTTATCAGACTTTAACTTTAAATATGGGACAATAGATATTTTGTCATTAAGTCCTGGGAATCTGTTAGATTCCAAAAATATTTGCCAGTGCGTTTCCCTATGGGATAGCAATACCTCCCATAGTCCACCCCTGGCATCCTGAGTAACAGAATCTAAAACAAAGAAAGTAAAGCTTCCATCAGTACATGTGTTAAGGTGCTTAAAAAGTGCGTTGTTGTTATCACATTTTTGTATGTCATAGAGATGTTCATACACTCTTCTACGGAGTTGCCTTTTAGTTTTTCCAACATAAAATGCCTGGCATGACTGACACACCGCCAAGTAGACAACCCCGCAGGAATGACAATTAAAAAATGCCTTCGATCTGATCTTCCTGTTTCTACTTTCCAAATAAATGGATTCCTGGTTATACATATATTTGCACTGGGAGCACCTTCCACACTTAAATGTCCCCTTACGGGGATGTTCATAATGACACTGCTTACTCCCCTTTTCTAAGATTCTTTTCAAGTTAAAACCTCTTCTATACACAATTTTGAAGGTTGTGTTTTTAAATCCGTCGAGGTCCGTTATGTCCTGAAAAGATTGAAATTCCCTCTCAATAATCTGACTAATCTGCCCCACATTGGAACTATATTCTGTAATGTACAATAATTGATGAACATCACCTTCCGCAGTATCCTTAACCTGCTCACTGTGTAAACACTCCTGTCCCAAAATTGTTTTTTGAAGGCATTTTTTAATTGTCATTCCTGCGGGTTGTCTACTTGGCGGTGTGTCAGTCATGCCAGGCATTTTATGTTGGAAAAACTAAAAGGCAACTCCGTAGAAGAGTGTATGAACATCTCTATGACATACAAAAATGTGATAACAACAACGCACTTTTTAAGCACCTTAACACATGTACTGATGGAAGCTTTACTTTCTTTGTTTTAGATTCTGTTACTCAGGATGCCAGGGGTGGACCATGGGAGGTATTGCTATCCCATAGGGAAACACACTGGCAAATATTTTTGGAATCTAACAGATTCCCAGGACTTAATGACAAAATATCTATTGTCCCATATTTAAAGTTAAAGTCTGATAAAATTTGATATTTAATCATTCATACAACAGAAAGAATATATAATATTTAAGGTAGTAGTTGTAATTTATGGTATCATGATTAATCTATATGATATTTTAAATGACTGGTTTTTAAAAAAAAATGCAGTTTTTAATATTGTTTTAATGGTACTGAGTATAGTTGTACACGTTTCACATTCAGTCTGCTTTGTGTCTTTAAATTTTGATTTATCAATTAATTCATTAGTGGCAGGGGAGTTTGGGCTATTTAAGCTTGTGTAACTATATGTGTTTGTCTGATGAAGTCAAAATTTGATGAAAACGTGCGTGCTGTTTGTTGGCATTAATAAATTCATTTTCCTGCTTTGTACTTTTCGAGCTTACTGTGGTGCCTTATTGTGAGCTGTTGGAGTCTATTACACTGCCGTATCATCACCTTGTGGAGCTTGCCCTGTTCATTCGTTTTGGTTTGTTGGTTTTCATTGACTTAGCTTAGCTTGGTGTTTGGTATGGATAAAGGATTTAAAAAGTGCATTTTCTGTGGGCTCACATTGCCTTCCCAGGATGCACACTTAGGGTGTTTATTGTCTGGGACCTGTACATGTTGATTCTGGATGCTCCATTTGTGAAAGGTTTGTTACTGGGGTCATTACAGTATAGGGCCAAGTTAGGGTTGAAAGAGCTTCTACCTTTGAGTTCTACTTTTCTCTCTGCTTCTGGGATGGCTTCTTTCTCTGCTCTGAAGACTGGGTCCGAGAATCCCCAACAGTGAGACACTAGATATTTCAAAGTGGTTGCGGGAGGTCCTCTTAACTTTCTACTTCTGGCCTTGCTTCTTCAGGCCTGCCAGACCTGATGGTTTTGTTTGTTTGTTTATTTAATTTGTTTGATATGTATGCCTTTTGGGTGCCCCTGCTCCGATATTTGTCCCAACATCTTTGAACCGATTACCTTTGGTGCCTAAAAATAGTAAAAAGTTCTCTGGCTGTGAGCATCCCAAGCCCGTTCTTGATCCAAGGGATCCCTTCAGTTAGAGCAGCTTCCCCCTTTTCTCTGAGAACCCAACTGGAGCAGTTGCCAGAGTTCTCACTTTCTTCGCCCTGGTTCCAAGCCACTCCAGTTTGGATATGGCATGCGGGGTCTTCTTTCAGAAGACCTTCCAAGCTTTTTTTCAGTGGCTTCTTCTATCTGCTCATCAAGGTCAGTGGGCAGCATTAAACCCTTCTGATCTGGAGTAGGTGATGAGGCCCTTTTTGCAGGCGCAGATGCAATTAGGCTTTATTCTTCAGGGCTGAGTCTGACACTGGGAACTTCAGCTCCAGCCTTCTGGCTTCTTCTTTGGTCTCTGAGTTCTTTGTGGCAGGGTGTGTTTCCACAGTCTGGGTCAGATCTGATGGCTTGGCTGTCTGTGGCTCTGTCCATTTTCCTTGGAGCCTTGACCCCAACTTTTTTGGGGTTGTCTGGAACTTGGAAGTGTGCCATCTAAGCTGAAGTTTCTGGTCAGGGTTAATGGTTCCTTCTTAGGGAGAGTCGCTTCCACTTGAGGTTTCAGCTTTGGAGATTTTGGCATTGATATAAATGTTGGGTCTAGGTGCAGCTTCCTCTGGTTTGGGGCTGTCGCTGGTACACTTGGGTTTGGGGCCCTTGGTCCTGAAGCCAGCCTCTGCTTACAATGTTGTAGAAAGGATATGCTCTCAGGAAAAGGGTTGGATTTCTCCAAACTGCATCCCTTCCGTTTCTTCACCAGCATCTGTGACCAGTCGTTTGTCTGCTCTTGGACAGCTTATGTTGGCTAGGCTGTAGTGTGCCCCTATGGTTGGGCTTTCCGACTCTTTACTTTTCTTTAAGGATTTGTCAGAATGGGAAGTTTCGGGAAACAGAGTGCAAGAAGAAATGCCTGTACTTCCCCATAAGAGCCTCTTACTGCGGATACTGACCATGAGGAAGGAGCAGGACCTCATACTTTTCCATAGGAGGACACCACTTTTGGCAATTTTATTGGAGCCTTGGCAGAGGCTGGACCATTGAATTGCCATCTTTGGAGGAGTCTGTATTTTTGGAGGTCTTTGCATAGGCCCATTCACTCTTTAGGTGGTTCCCCCCTCCAGATACCCTTGTAGACCTGGTATCCCAGAGGGTGTGGAAGAAATCTGATACAATGGAGCCTGTAACCAGAACACTGGGTAAGGTTCTGCCCCCCCCTCCACACTGACAGGCCACATTTGGAGTAACGATCCAGCTGTTGATGCCATTATGGTGGTGGTAGCCACCAAGGAGATTTCTGAGAAGAGTTCCGTGACCCCCCCCCCAAACAAGGGAGTCTTAGGTGTTGGGTCATTTAGGGAGGGAAACATTTCTATGCCTTATTTTTGCACTGACAGCCCTTAATTACCTGTCACACATGATTGTTTGGGCCAGAAGCTAGACACTGTGAAGGAGCAAATATGAGGAGAAGACAGTTTGCCACTGGAGTATGCTTTACCTTTTCCAGTGGACCTTTTCAAGGAATCAGAAGGGCAGTAAGTGTCTCTTAAGGAAATTCACAGTACTCTTCAGAGGACGCACTTCCATTGGGTTCCTCCCGAGGATGTGGTCACCCATGGGGCAGGGCAGTTTTCAGAATCGGGGCTTTTTCCAATAGGCCTTTGCAGTGATCCTGAAGGGTTGCCTAGCTGTTCTTTGGAGGCATTCAGGGGTTGTGTGACTCTCCATCTAAAAGTTTGTGAGGCCATCACCTCAGACGCCTGAGTACTGACACTCGTATCCAGAGGTTATTGCATTCCCTTTTTGTAAGTTCCCAATTGTCACCCAGAAGGTCTCCAAGACATTCCACCTCATTGGAAGCTTTATGCAGCTGTAGAGATTTACAAGCAAATTGAGTCATTCAGGAGGTTCCAACAGACCAAACAGGATCTGGGGTCTGCTCAAGTTTCTTCTTAGTTCTAAAGAAAATGAAGGACCTCAGACAACATTTGAATTTAAGCAAGTTAAATCTGTTTATCAAAAAGACCAGATGGTCACAGTGCTGTCCTTTTCACATCTTCTGAGGAAGGACAGATGGATGTGCTCGATGGACCTTGGGTGACTCTTATCACATTAAGATAGGCTTTCCTGGAGGTTTTTACACATCCAGCTGGGTCCAGTCTAGTTGAGGGCCTTTCTATTTGGTCTCACCACAGCACCCTCTGTATTTACCAAGTGCATGCCATTTGTGTAGCATGGCTTTGGCTGCATGGATTCCTGGGTTTTCCATACCTGTATGATTGGCTCCTCACTCGCCCCCCCCAAGGACATAGCTCATTATGGCCAGGGATTCCTTACTCTAACTGTCCGACAATGTGGGTTTCACAGACACTTATCTAAAATCAAGCCTTCAGCCAGTACAAATTTTAGAGTTTATAGGGTGCCATTTAGCAACAATCAACCAAATCTCCAGGCTACTGAGCTGCAGCGTTTTCAGCCTTCAGACTCTGTCCCTGTCAGTGCTTGCAACTCTGAAGTCAATGGCGCACATGGGCATGACGCTTATGAGTCAAATGGCGGCTTTGATAGGGTTGGTTCCTTTCGCCAGATATCACGAGGGCTTTACAATGGACTCTGGCTGTTCTGTGGTCCTTGCTTACTTATCCAGTGAATTTCCTCATATGATTGTGTGTCGTGAGTAGATTTGTTGGTGGTTGCAAGCTCTCTTTTTGTAACCAGCAGGAGATCATTTGTAATTTCTCTCCATCAACCACAGTCACCACTGACTCCTCCCTCCTGGGATGGAGAGGAAATTTGGAAAGAAGGACCATTCAAAGGTCCAGGTGTTTTACAGAGACCCACATTCACATCAGCATTCTGGAGATGAGCAGTCCTTGCACTGCAGGCTTTTCAGGACACTCTACCTAGGGGTATGATTGCATTACAGGCAGACAATTTCAGTCTTCTGGTATCTCTGCAACCAAGGGGCCAACATTTTTTTTAAATGGGAAACATCTTTGTTAAACTGACCATGTTAAATTTATATAAATGAAAATAAACCATAGCAACACAATCTCAGTTGCAAAACATTTCACACTGTGCCAACACAACTGTAGCTGCTAACATCCTACATCACTTGATATATCCAGTCATTGTTAGTCAGCTGTTGTATAGCGCATTCAGATCCTGCCTTCTTTTAAACCTCGTTCATCCTCTGCGTGTGTTGATCCCACATTTTCCATTTTCTCCTATGTAATTTGATCCTTCCCTCTTCTAAAGATCACAGTTCTAGTTGTTTTTCTGCTACTATCTTTGCTGTTTCTAGTAAAGTTGGTTTAAACTTTGATTTCCATTTTCTAGTAAAAGGCAGCCATCATAATTGGACTACTGTGTCTAGGCAAGTCGGATTCTGTATCATTGCTCAGAAAAATCCTTTCCCTAGTTACTCCAGTTTGCTCACCCATCATCTCGGACAAGAGCAAGTCTGCAGGTAATCTTTAAAGTCTGCCAACTCATTATATATGCATTATAACCAATTTTAGTGTCTATCTCTGTACCTTGCATGCTCTCCACTTCACATTCTTGTAATCATTGCACTAATTCTGCCTTATTTACCTTTATTTTTCAGTTTGCACAGATTTCTTTCCTTCGTGTCCCCAACCCCCCGTCCCCCCCACACACACACATCTGGGATCAACTTTATCCACTGAAGCTGGTTATCTTAACCAAATAAAATCTCCGTGAAATTGGTTATCTTAACCAAATAAAACCTCTGGGAAGCAAGAACCTGACACCCTGCAGCGTTTGTTGTAACAGATGAATTACAATTTAGTTTTTGTAAAGTTTTAAGTCTTAAAAGTTGTATGCACAGCAACAGTGAAGGGTTCCAGCCAATTGCTACTAGACTGGGACATAATACCTTGAATCAACCTTATATACACACACACGTCCATAAATTCTTGCTTTTACTTCCAACATATTCTCTATACTAATCACAACTCTCTAACTGCAAAACATCCCTGTTTGTGTTTTATAAATATTCCAGAACTACTTAGATTAATCTTATGTTAGATAGTGATATTTTAAGCTCATTACTCACTTTAAACTGATGTAGACTGCAGTGGTGGTGCTGCGGTAGCGCTTTCTTCTCACAGTAAGATGCTGTCCGGTTCGACTCAGCTAGACCGTATTCTGTGTGGAGACATGCGTGAATGGGCGTACCTTTGTTGAAGGTTGTGCGTTAGGGCTGGCAACTCAGCACGTAAAAATCAAATGCCAATCATTAGTGGACCGGAGTTCCGCTGTGGCGACCCCTAACCGGAAAAGCCGAAAGAAACGACAACAACTCACTTTAAACTGATTTTTCAGCATTTCTCCCCATGGGGGCTGGGCCCGTTCCGTTCGCTATGCTCACTCCGCTCCCTACTCTCCCCCAACATCAACCTTGTACCGAACCTAACCTGACACCTCCCACACCTCTCTTCCACCTATCTCATAGCCTCCCTAAGTATTCCCACAGTCATACCATACCTTGTAACTACTCTTACCTCCCCCACCCATTGTAAATACGGCCATATAGTGCTTCTTACCCTAAACTGTCACTGTCCTTTTCATATTCATTCTGTTATACTGCAGTCAGTCACCATCATGTCCATAACTTATACTATGGTCTCACTTCTCTCTCACACTCGTTTCTAACAGTAATCATAACTTTCCAGATATCCAGCATACCTCTTACACCCACCTGTACAACCACAACACATAACCCACATTTATCAAGTTACTCCGACATCCACCCTAGCTTATTCACAGCTGTCATCTCTCTACTGTCCAGAGTATAAATTCTACTTCTACAGAGACACCCGACTATCACACCACCTTCAGCAACTCTCTCATTTTTTGGAAAAAAATAAATATAACCCATATAATTTGCCAAAGCATTATATCCCAGAGTAGTGATGTACAACCCAACCCAGGCCCATTCCCAGCAAACCTAGCAAGTCTCTCATGCTATCAGTCATAAATCTCGAAAGCCTTAGAAACAAGATACCTGAACTCCAGGCTTGGATTTCACAAAACAACCCAGATATAGCAGCTACCAAAACCTGGTTGAAATCATATGTAATAGACAGTTTCTCCCCCCATGCTACTTATGCTTGAGAGCCGATTGGCCCCACAAGAGAGGAGTAGCATCAGTACTCTTCCCTGGCAAATGTACATTAATTCCCTACTCAAAACCAACACCCATCTTCTCTCCAGCCAAAGTACTAATCCCCATATTAAAACTTAACCATAAAAACATTTGAATAATTGTTCTGTATATTCCTCCAGGAAACAACATACCAATATTTGAAAATCCTACTTGATTGGACTTCCCAAAACATAGTTAATGAAACCATCATCTTGGGTGATGTAAACATTGACTGGCTAGACATTGCCCACAACAACCCCACAAAAAACATAGACCTTTACAGCTTCCCCAACTAATTGAAGACATCTCCCTGGGTTGGGAGGGTGGCCTAATGGTTAAGGTGTTTGCCTTACAAACACAAGGTGCAGGGTTTGAGTCTCACAAGGGATAATTGGCTAGGCTTAAAATGGCTCGCAAGGGCAGTTAGCTTAGTACTAATCTATGAACCTGTGAATCACCAGACCCCACAAAAATAATAATTGGGGCTCCACAGTAGACTGGATTTTAGTGTTCTCACCCTAACAATATCATCACTGCAGGCATACTACCCAATGCCATTAACAACCACCAACCAGCATATATCCTACGCAAAACTACCCCAACCCCAGGCAAGCACCAATACAAATCAACCAGATATTTGACTGTTCCAACCATCCATATTTAATGAAACCTTAGTTAAAGTAAACTGGGAAACCCCTAAAATCCCTGCCACTTAACGAGGCTGAATTCTTTAACTCAGCATTCCTAGACCTCCTAAATAAGCAAGCACCCACCCACCAAAAACGAATAAAACATAGCCATGCAAGCTGGCTCTCAAAATCCACCAAAGAAGTCCTGTTCACAAGGGATAAAATCTGGAAACCATGGCAGAAAAATGAAGACCTTTAACTCTACTACAGTAGAAGCAACGCCATAACCAGGCAAAACGTCTAACAACCAGTGATAAAGTCCACTACCTCCATCTATGAAGTCAACATAAAAGTAATCCCAAAAAATTCTGGTCCTCCATCAACCAACTGTTACACCCAGCCTCTCAAAACAACCCATCCCCTGACCCACATAAAACCGAACTTGGCACCCTCTTCAATTCCTACTTCATTGACACCGTAGCTAACCTAACCACCCCCTTTCCTACAGTTACCACCACCAAGAAAGCTGATGAACAAATCATCCTAGAAAACTATCTTACCCTCAATTTCAACCTAAAATTCTCCCCCATACCCACTGCCAGGATAAAAACTTTCATTTAAGGTAAAACAGTGTACTCAGCCCCTCATAATCTACCCCCGCACTTCCTGCAGCTAGCTGCAAACTCTATAGTTTATCCCATCAGCATAATCCATTAACAGATCGATTAAAGAATCCCTTGTCCCAGACCTCTGACAAAACGCATTCATTCTTCCCTTACACAATGGTGGCACCAACACAGACACCACAAAGTTTTGACCCATAGCCGTTCTTTCAACCCTCTCTAAAATACTGTAAAAATGCATCCATGCCCAGCTCCTCAACCACCTGCTTGAGAACCAAATTCTGTCACCCACTCCAGCATGTTTTCAGACCAAGACACAGCACCACTACCACCCTCCTCTCCTTCCTTGATGCAGTTAACCTGGAACAGGATTCTGTTAAAGAAATTGCTTTGCTTTTCCTCTACCTCTCCAAAGCTTTTGATGCTGTGTCCCACACTATCCTCCTCTAAACTATTCACCCTCCACATTTTCACCTACTCTACAATGGTTCAATAGGCAGCAATCCACTAAATGGTAGCTATCTTATTTTCCTTTCTCAATACTTCCACAGGGGTACCCCAAGGCTCCATACTGATCCTTTCTTATTTAGCATCTTTATTAACAACTTTTACTCCACTCTCCCACACTGCTCAGCAATCCAGTATACTGATGACTCCACAATAATATGCACTGCAAATTCCAGCTCTGAACTCGAGCAAATCACCCAGAATTCCCTCACCTCTACTGTATCTTGGATGCTTAACAGTCATCTTGGCCTAAATTGGAAAAAAAATATAGTAATTTTTACTCATAAGAAAACCACTCCCTAGATAAAATAAACTTTTCACTATACAAGCCCAAGATAATACCACTGTAAAGATGTCCCACACACTAAATTATTAGACTTTGTTATAGAAGAAAACCTTAACTTTGACCTACACGTAAACAATAATCTCAAAAAAAACCAAACCAAAAGCTTGGTATGTTCTACAGGCACCAACACTTTGTTAGCCTCTCTACTAGACAAACCCTTGAAATTACCTTTTTATTACCCTCTCTCCTTTATGGTGGCCCTCTCCTCACTAATATCCAGAATTCTACAAAATCCAAACTTGATATGTTATAATAGAATAGCCAAATTTGACTCCAAGGCCAAATTCTCATCCCACCACTGTAACTCACTGAAACAATTAGGCTGGCTGGAACTCTCCCACCATCTGCCATTCACCCATCTAACTACAGTGCACAAAATAATCTACAGACCCACAGATTGTTCTGCTCTCATAACTCTGCTTACAAATAGTAACCCAGTAGGCAACTAAGCTCTGAAATTCATCTACTTCTAAAAGTAGAAAAGCCTACCTTACCTGCTGGTCAGCTCCTGTAGTCCTCCTTCACCATTGCCAAACTTTGGAACTCACTTCCACCTCTTATAAGAAACACAGGCAGCACCTCTGCCTTCAAACAAAAACTGGAATATCATCTCAACTCTCCCTGGCTATGTACCTACTTTTTAACCTAACCTCTTCCTTCTCCTTATAGGATAACTAAACTCTTATGCTTTTTGCTACTAGAGACTGATGCTTTCTCATATTTATTTATTTTCATTACTTTTTGATAGTGGTACAATAATTCCGATAAATGTATATCTGTTTATTCCTGTCTGATAAAAATTCTGTATATATTACTGTAATCATTATGTGTAATACTGTTTCTACTTCTATACCAGTTAATGTTTTAATTTTGTTTTTCTGTATCTGTTCTTGTCCCTGGGCCTCCACTGAAAATGAGCTCATTTAGGCCCAGGGGACTTTCCCGGTAAACAAATGCAATAAATAAGTTATACTCCCAGAAAATATTTCCTAGTTACCCGTTTCTTCCTCATCACACCTCCAACATTTGCTGTCTACCCGAGGAAAAATTCTTTGAAGTTTGCTTGGGGTATAAAAATTCCTATGTAAACACTAGGAGGCAAAGATCCTAAATCTTCTAGGTTTTGTTGCATATTTGGGAGACATACATGTATCCCCCATTGCTTCTTTGTGAATTGCTTATCTAATATTTCTTCCCAATCCTTCCTAACCTCTGATTGATTCTTGTAGTTGCCATGCAATGTTTTATATGCTGTACTAAATATTCCTTTTTTAAGGGGAACTTCAGTTCCATATTCTACCAAAAACTCTACCAGTGCTGGTCTTTTGTTTAGGACCCTCCATTTCTTTGTCGTCATTCTCTGACATGAATCCTTGATATGGAAGGCTGTCTCTAGCCTGCAGTCCAAATAAGTTCTTGATGTCTTTCTATTCTATTACTTTTCCCTCTAGTTATTTGTTCCTTTGCCAGTTTTCTCCAGTATATTCTTGCCTGTTTATATCCCTAATTGAAGTCATCCCTATTTGCAGAATCTCCTTTCTCCATTCCCGTGTTAGCTTAGTTCTTAGAAGACATCCTCCTACTTTAGGAATGTAATATTCTGTATAATTATTCTCCTTAAAGGTCTGCATCCAAAATCCCAGTCTCTACCCATTACTAGAGCATTCCACCCTGTTTCATCATAATCTCTTTCCACTTTGAATTGTAGTTTTCTATTTGTGCTATGTGTAGGAGCCTTAACTTTGTTGCCCTGAAAATACCCCTTTTGCTCTGGTAATCCCAAGCCACCCTGCTGTATTGTAAGAATGTTCATCCCACTTGACTTTTGCCTGCTTCCCCTCCCATATAAAATTCTTCAACTCTTTATTGCTATCCACAACTTCTCCTGCGGTTGATAAAAATAAGACTCAAGTGACATTTTAACTGCTGGTATGTTACTATCGATATCCATATAACATAGCTTCCTTCCATTTTCTCAGTTTTTGTATCTGTTTAGTCTTTTCCCACATATCCTTGGCTGCCACACTAGTATCATTTTTAATATATACTCCTAAATACTTCATTTTGATCATGTCCCAATAAATACAGGTATTGCTTAACTAATTAGTATGTGGGTACAGAATTTACTGCTGTTGCTTTTATTTTGTCTTAAATTTTGTATCCTGAAATGTTTTGGAATTGTCTCAATATGCTCCACAGCACTGTAATGTTTCTTTCTGGTTGTGTCAGGTATAAAAGGATATCTGCAAATACAGCCAGCTTTTCTTGACTACCATACCAATTATATCCTCTTAATTTCCGAGTCCCTTATTTTGTTTGCCAGTGGTTTTAAATATAATGCAGATAACAGAGGACACCTCTGCCTGGTTCCTTTGCCGAAGCAGAAATTATCAGAGAGGACCCACCCACTTTAATTTTAACCTCTGATTCTTCATATATCCTAATCAACCTTATAAATGTGTTGTCCTATCTCACCTTCATTCTTACTGGTTGGGTTCAGAACCAATCCTCGGCTCCAACTCTGCTGCATACTACAGCTCAAAGTCTTTCACTTGACTCCTGGCTGAACACCTATCCCATTATGCAGTATGTGATTCCCCAGATCTCATTTGTCACTTAAGAAGATCGGAGTTTCTTCATCTTGGCTGTGGCTACGTTTTTGAAAACTTTTGTATTTCTCTTATTTTCTTACCTGTTCTTTAGTTATAGCTGATTCATATTGATAGTTTCTTTCTGCCTTTGTGTACTGTTTATATTAT
Organism: Protopterus annectens; assembly: GCF_019279795.1. Classification (NCBI taxonomy): domain Eukaryota; kingdom Metazoa; phylum Chordata; order Ceratodontiformes; family Protopteridae; genus Protopterus; species Protopterus annectens. The sequence continues at coordinate 1,216,570,414 of NC_056735.1, forward strand.
ACTTTTTGCGATTGTTGCCTACTTGGCTGTCACATTTAGTCGCAGGCCTTTTTTCTTTTCTATCCCATTGTAAATCATTAGTGGTTCTCTTTTCTAGTGTGCATTTTCTTTATTAGCGATACTTGGCTCATTTAAGTTAGAGGGCCAAGTGCCCATTTAAATTAGAGGGCATAGTGAATTTTTCTTTAGCTAGATTTTTCTCGCTTTAGTAGCAATGCTAGGTCTGTTTAAGTTAGAGGGCAGAGCTAAACTTTCTTTTATATATATATATTTAAATTGATGTACTGTGAGTTTATATTCTTAGAGTGTATTAGGCTTGACATAGTAGGTGTGTTATTTCAAGTTGGTGTTTCCTGTAGTTAGTGCTGTCGTTACTGTTCATTTTGTAGCCTGTGCTTCCTTCTCATAATGTCTAAGGAGAGTAGAGAACAGGAACCAAAGCCATCTGGCTTTAAAAAGTGTCAAAAATGTTCACAAAAAATGTCTTACTGATGGTCGTAGCATTTTGTATTTATTGCTTGGGGGGGGGGGCATTCATCTTAAGGAGTCATGTACCTTTCATTCTTTCAGTTCATGAATTTTGCAAGTGAGAAAGAATAAATTTAATAGAGGCTACCGAAAACTCCATTCTCTGAAGCTTTAGAAACTGAGTACCTCCTCTAAACCTAAGTCTCCTTCAAAAAGTGACAAACCTTCCAAGAGACCTTCTTCTCCCTCATCTGGTCTGAAGCTTTTGGAGCCGAGAGAGACTAGCTTTTGGAGCCGGTCCACTGAATTACTACGGTCTTCTGTACTTTAAGAGCGCCCATATTGGAGAGATTTCACTCACCTTCCCTCTCCAGGTCCCCTAGAAGCCTATCAGATGATGTAGCTAGGGTGGTGCACAGACTTCTGAAGTTGCCGGTTCTGCCTAAATTATTTTTGGATCCAACCCAACCGGTTCTGGAGCTAACTAAGACGTGCATCCACATCAGTTCCTCCTCCGTGGATCTTCGGAGCTGGAGTGCCAGGTACCATTTGCTGTAGAATGTTTGGTCCCGAGATCCGCCCAGGAGATTTCGGAACAGTTGTCTGCGTCTACCCCCTCTTTGCCTTCCAGGCTGGCAGGCTACCCTCAGTCGGCCTGAATTCCAAAGTCTAGGTCCGGCGTCGGTTGCTGTCGCCCCTTCCCTGATGTCAGTGCGGGAGGGGTATAAAAGATGCAAGCAACGCCAGTTTCTTCATTCTTTCTTGCTGCGCGGTGCCCGAAACCAAAGCAGTTCGCAAGTGCCGGTCGGCCGACTCCTGAGATTTTCATGTTCGAATTTCAGATCCGAAGTAGTCTTTAAAAGCTAAGTACCCCCCGTTGGGGAAACCTTTTTTCTTGCACCAGACCGATGTCAGAAAAAGTTAATAATTGTATTTCTTGTGGGAAGCAAATACCTTACAAGGACTTTCATTCTTAATTTATTCCTTGCCTAGGCCTTGACCACGACGTTGCTAGTTGTCGGTTTTGTGTTAGATTTAACCAACGCACTATTAAGCGTCGGTACGATTTTGCATTTCATTATTTTGACAGAAGATTTAATTACACTATGCCATCGGATAGCCATCCGACTACTGGAATTCACAAGAAACGCAAAGAAAAGGGCAGACATCCGAGGTCCAAAACCGATGAGGCTTCCTCTAAGCCAGTCACCGGTTCTCAGTGAAGCGCCTTCACAGCCCCTGACGCCTGCTACTTTGGACCCGCAGGCTGCTACAGACTCCCATGTGGAGTCGACTAGGCCGCTGGAAGCTCAAGGTATTGGACCTTCGGAGACTATTCCCTCAGAAGGGTCTGGAGCCATTGAGCAGGCATCTGCTTCTGAGGGTGTTTTCAGACCTACTCAATTATACATTAAAACGACTCCAGCTACAAAGGCAAAGACTAAAGCACATTTTAAAGACAAAGAAACAAGTACAACAGCCTCATGGACAGGCCTCCATGCCCAAACAACAAATGCTCAAAATGGCCAAAGACTTAATTACTTTGAGGGGTTCCCATCCCCCTCCTGATAAAAGGCCTAGGCAAGAGACAGAATATGAATCTTCAGATCCGGTTTCCATTTCATCTGATTCCTCTTCTGATCAGGAATACTCTCTTCCTCCCTATGAGGATTCTGATGCTGAAGAATCTATCCCTTCAGCCTCTCCTCCTGAGGATTACTCTTTTGGGGAAACCTTGCATACTATGAGGGAGCATTTCCACTGGGAGAGCCAAGATTATTCAGAATCTAAGAAAAGGCTCAGAGACTTCATTTTACTCCCACAACACAGGTCCCTAGCTATTCCACCTGTGTTAGACCTTGTAGATGATGTATTTTCAGAGTCCAGTCTGACCCCTGACTCCTTACCTCCAGCTCCTGTTAAACCGGACCGGTACTACAGGGTTCCTGACTCTCCTAAATTCCTTTGCAAGAACCCTGCTGCTAACCCAGGAATTATCTGTCAGGGTCCAAAATGGGTCAAGGCTTCCACTGCAAAAAAAACCCTACCCCCTCTGACAGGGATTCTAGGGCATTGGATAGATGGGGAGAAAAGATTTACACTTCTGCTACCTTGGCTATAAGGGCTTTAAATTGTCAGTTTCATATGCTCAAATATCAACAATATATTATGTCACTGCTTAAACAGAAAATGTTGGTAAATTCTGAATGTGCACAAAACAAAGAAATGCAGGATTTATTGCATGAGGCTGAACAAGTTGGAAAGCATACTTTGCAATGTGGATTTGATTCTTTGAAGGCCTCCTGCATGGCCACTGTTACGGGTTCTGTCATCAGGAGACATGCTTGGTTAAAGGAACAAAATCTGCCTGACCATGTCAAAGCAAAATTATTAGATGCTCCACTACAGCATAACATCTTGTTTGGTGTTAAAGCAGAAGAGGTGTTAACGAAAATGGAGGACAAAGCTAAATCTATGCAGATGGTTAAGGATTTCTTACAGGTACAACCTCCAAGATTTAGCAGACACTGGCCTACAAAGAATTGGTCTTTTCCAGTGTCAGACCACAAAGGGGCAGATACAGATGACCAAGAGGCAGTTACCAGCCCCAAGGGTTGTACAGGTCTAAACAATGGGCTGCTTCTACCGCCAAAAGTGGAGAAGACAAATCACAGCCATACAGGAAACGGTCCCATTGACTTCCCCCTGCCTGCACCAAGCACTTATCTTCAGGCACCACCTTTAGGGGGAAAACTAGCACTTTTTTCTCAAAATTGGCACAAAATAACCCAGGACAAATGGGTCCTAGACATAGTGTCACAAGGCTACAAGTTTCACTTCCATACCCTGCCAAGGACAAACGGCTGGCCAGACCTGTCAAAACATCAGTGGGCAGAGGCACAAAAAAAAAAAAAAAAGTCTTATCCCTCATGGACATGAGGGCCATTCAACAAGTACCACAGCAAGAGCAGTGACGAGGATTTTATTCAAGACTGTTCTTGGTAACAAGAAAGGACAAGACCTGGAGACCAATACTGGACCTGTCTATTCTAAACACATTCCTGGATATACCAAAATTCAAAATGTTGACTCTACAACAGCTTGTGCCCATGCTGGGCAAGAAGGCTTGGCTTGTGACTTTAGACCTAAAAGAGGCATACCTGCATGTCCCAATCAGACAAACATGCAGACGATACCTTAGATTCAAAGCTGGCTCAATGCACTACCAATTCTCTGCACTGCCCTTTGGCTTATCTGCTGCGCCCAGGGTCTTCACAAAGTGCCTGGCCCCAGTAATTTCATTCTGCAGACAGAGGAATACAAATATATCCTTACTTGGACGACTGCCTCGTTCAAGCAGAGAACAAGGACATTCTACTACAGCATCTGGCATTTGTAAATTGATTTCTAACAGGCCTAGGGTACACAGTCAACGAAAAGAAATCAAAACTAGTACCCTCTCGAGATAATATTCCTGGGTGCAAGCTTAAATACAACTGCCCAGATGGCTTCTCACGCCAGACAAACAAAGGCAACTGACTGCATATTTCAAACTGTTGGCAACAAAGGCCCAGTTATCTGCAAGAAAAATTCTGCAGGCTTTGGGCTTCATGGCATCCTGCATTCTACTAATACCATATGTGAGACTGCATGTTAGGAAACTTCAATGGTACCTAAAAAGTGTTTGGGCTCAACATTGCCACAGCCTGGAAACAATAATTACCCTCATTCCCTGACTGCAAAAGGAGTTTCGATGGTGGGTGAAGGCTTGTCACCAGAACAAGGGACAGCCATTCACTTTACCCCCAGCCAGGCAGACATTAACAACGGATGCATCAGATTATGCCTGGGGGGCCGACATGGCAGGAAGATGTATTCAAGGCACATGGTCCACAAATCAAATGCATCTGCATATCAATCAGAAAGAGATGCTAGCTGTTGAGAATGCCCTGACAGCCTTCAAGGACCTACTTCATCCGGGACAACTACTGTTAAAGCAGACAATACCACGGTCATGTGGTATATAAACAAGCTGGGAGGCACTCATTCTTACCCCCTTTACAGACTAACCATAACTTTGTGGGACACAGCATTGACTTGCCACGTACATCTGCAGGCACAATTCCTGCCAGTAAAGATAAATACTCTGGCAGACGAACTAAGCAGAAACCTCATGGATCCCCATGAGTGGAAATTGGATTCACAAGTCTTCAGCATGATAACGAGGAAATGGGGATGCCCGGATATAGATCTATTTGCCTCTCCTCACAACTACCAACTAAAAAGATTCTGTACAAGGACTTCTCACAGACAAGTATGGAAAGTGGACGCCCTATCTTTCAGCTGGAAAAGCTTAACAGTATATGCCTTTCCTCCACTGCCTCTCCTCCCCAAGGTACTCCTAAAGGTCAGACAAGAGAAGCCAAAGATGATACTGATTGCCCCAGACTGGCCCCTCAAGTACTGGTAGCCAATCCTAAGGAACTTGTCTCAATGCCTGGCTTGGACCTTGCCTCAAATACCTCATCTACTGTCCCAACAAAACAATCAGATCCTGCACAGCCAACTCAAGACCTTAAATCTGGCAGTATGGCAGATAATGTAGTCATACAAAACGCACCTCTCACTAAAGCTGTGATGGATGCCATTTTGGAGGCCAGAAGGCCTAGTACCAGAAAATCTTACGCTGGAACATGGAAGCGATTCTGTTCCTGGAACCAGGCACAAGGAATGGACACCGCTGTACCAAATATTCCTCAGATTTTGCAATACTTAACTGAGATGCTGGATAAAGGCCTTATTTTTTCATCAATTAAAATTCATGCCTCTGCCATTTTGGCTCATTACAATACAGAGCCACCAATCTTTTCTCATCCTTTAAGGCAGTATCTCAGAGGAGCCAAAAACTTAAGGCCTCCAAGAAGATCACCAGTACCTGCATGGGACCTCAATTATGTTTTGGAAAAACTCACCCTGCCTCCTTTTGAGCCAGCCGCTACAATCAATATAAAATTTTTATCTTTGAAAACAGCTCTGCTTCTAGCAATAACCTCTGCAAGACGAGTCTCAGAGCTACAGGCACTCATGGCTGTGGAACCTTTTATCATTTTTTATCCAGACAGGGTTTCTCTGAGGACAAACCTGACGTTTATGCCTAAGGTAGTGTCCAGTGTGGCCCTTAACCAAACTATTCATCTGCCTACTTTTTATCCAAACCCACAGAATAAGGGGGAGAGAATTCTGCATTCTTTGGACATACACAGACAGCTATGCTTCTACTTGAACAGAACCAAAGCTTTCAGAAAGTCTGAGCAACTACTAGTGGCATATGCTGCAGGATCACAAGGAAAGGCTATCTCTAAGCAGACTATTTCAAAGTGGATAGGCCACTGCATTCGTTTCTGCTATTCACAACATGGCAAGCCAGTGCCCAAGGGCATTAGGCCACATTCAACCAGAGCAGCAGCCACTTCAGCAGCCTTCCTCAGGGGAGTACCAACCAAAGACATTTTAGAGGCTGCTACCTGGAGTTCAGTGCACACCTTTACAAAGCACCATCATTTACTACTCTACTCTAAATCCAAGACGGACTTTGCCACTGCAGTTTTGCAGGGCCTCATAGCTGGCCCTAATGCTGTTTAGCTCCAGCCTCCCAACCATAGCTTTGGGGTTCAACCCAAGTGTAATGACTGCAAGAGTGAAACACGTAGAACATAGTACAGTTGTGTACACTTACCATAAATGTAGATGTTTGAGTGTATTAACTGTTGCAGTCCAGGTTACCCACCCACCTTCTCCCTTATCTTTGCTGGAACTTATCTGTATTTTTCTAATCTATACAACCTATGTGGTGTATTTGCTTGTAGATGAAGGTATAATATATATTTTAGTTCATGCATGTTTTATTGGCATATTTTTAGCCTACCCTTTTGGGGGCACCTGACATCTGGGGCAAGAAAAACTGAAGAAAATGGCGTCTGCTGCATCTTTTATACCCCTGGTGCACTGACATCAGGGAAGAGGCGACCGCAACCGTCTTTGGAATTCAGGCCAACTGAGGGTAGCCTGCCTGCAGGATAACCCAAGTGTAATGACTGCAACAGTGAATACACTCTAACATCTACATTTATGGTAAGTGTACACAACTGTACTTTCCTTCTACTACTTCAGAATTTGTGGCATTCTTGGAGTTGAGGGGGGATCTGCTTTCAAGCTGATGAGTTTGCTGTCCATGCCTACAACTCTACACAAGGATACTGGTAGTCTTCCCCCTAAGGCACCGGTGTTTGTCTCAGCACCACCCCATCCTCAGGACAGCGGAGATTCAGGGCCTCAGGGAGCCCCATTGGGTGAATCGCACTCTTCCAAGACCTACCCAGAATACCCGTCTGAAGAGGCTCCTCTGAAGAAAACCTGCAGGAGGAAGCATCTGGACTCGCCAGATGAGTTGCTCGCCTCAGACATCAACTTCAAGGAATTAGAAGGGTCCCCACAGTCGCTCTCTGAAGGTATTTCCTTTGCAGATATCTTAGAAATCCTGAAACTGAGAGGCAGCTAGAAGTCCATCAACCCTACTGATGAGTCTGTGTACATGAAGGCCTTAAGATCTCAACCTTTAGCCTCCTGGGTGTGTCCGCCTTTTGATGGACTAATGGAATTAGTCAAAAGGTGTGGGAGTCACCAGACACAATGGAACCAGTCCCTCGCAGGCAAATTTATAACTGCTCCATCAGAAAAATACTTTCTTACTAAAGGTATCCCTGTAGATGCTATGGTGGTGGCAGAAGCCACTAAGGAACTCTCTGAAACCTCCTCTGTCCATCCACTGAACAAGGAGTCTCAAACGATGGACAGATGTGAAGCATATTTTCTTGTCAACAATTTTTACCCTTGGATCGCTGAACTACCTTACGCACTTCACTAGGCTACAAAAATATCTGAAAGAGTTGGGAGATGCTCTCCAAGGTTCACTAGCTGCAGGGGTTTCAGACAGTGACCTCTCAGCTATCCACCTTAAATTCCATAGTTAGCTCCTCCATGAGACTGATTTCCTATGCAGTGGATGGAGCGAGCAGGGAAGCTTGTTCAGGAGTTTCCCTAAGGAGACACTCCTGGATGCGCTTATGTAACTTTGCGGAACCTTTTAAGTCTACCTTTGTCCATGCCTCTTTCGATGGTTCCTCACTCTTTGCACCAAAAGTCAGAGTCTCTCACCAGATGTGAGCTGGAAGGAAAAACTCTCTGCAGTTGGAGTACGTTTTTCCGTACCTTTCAGACCCTATCCTAAGGATAGGAAGGGTGGAAAAATGTGGTTCAAGAACATTGTCCACGAGGCAGTGGGGGTCTGCAAAACCAGGGTGACAGTAATTCCTTTTGCGGCTAACCTTTCCAACACTCCTGAAGGGAGACCAGTTTGTCCTACTCGGGAGGCAGTCGGGGGGGGGGTGATTTATCTTTGCACCCACTTGTCTCTTGTGATACCTCGCCAGGCTTCTGGGTTCAAAGTATAATATCCAGAAGTTATTCCATTCCCTTTTTTCTTCCTGTCCCGCAACTCAGAAGGATCCCAGACGTTCCACCCAGTCAAACGGAACAAGCAACTGTAAAGATTCAAAATTTGCTGGACAAGAGTGATTCAAAAAGTCCCCACAGACCATATAGGATTCAGAACTTACTCAAGATTCTTTTTAGTGTCAAAGAACAGGGGACTAGAGACCCATATTGGATCTCGGCAAACTAAACTAATCCGTCCAGTCCAGGTTCCGAATGGTAACACTGCATTCAATTCTTCCCTTTTTAGGAGAAGACAATTGGATGTGCTCAGTAGACCTCCAAGATGCGTACTACCACTTAAAAATGGACAGGCCATCAAGGAGTCACTTGCGCTTCTGGCTGGGAGCCATTCATTGCCAACTCCGAGCTCTACCCTTTGGTCTCACTACAGCCCCCAGTGTGTTCAAATGCATGGCAGTAGTCACTGCTCAATTGAGACGGCTAGGAATCCATATGTTTCCGTATCCAGACGACTGGCTTTTGACTGCCAAAACCAAGCGTCTGCAACAACAGTCAAGAGACCAAACCTTACAGATTTGTTCTCAATTAGGGATAACAATAAACTCTGGGAAATCTGCCTTGCTGCCATGTCAGCATATTACCTTTGTAAGAGCAGAATTATACACTGTCTCTGATGGCAAAGTTACCTGCAGAAAGAGTTTTTGTACTCTGACACCAAATTGCCTATCTCCTGCCAAAGACAAAAGTAACAGTCAAAAACAGTCCTGAAAGTTCTAGGAACAGTGGCAGCAACGATCACCTTAGTCCATTAGCCAGGATGCACATGAGAATTCTTCAGTGACTTCTGCTTTCTCAATGGTCCTTACAAGAACTTTCCATGTCTCATCAGATCAGAATTAGTCATGCAAAAAGGATGCAAGATGGTGGTGCCTATCCAGTCATGTGTTAGGTTGACCCTTTACCCCACAACAACCTCTGGCAGCAGTGACCACGGACGTCTCCCAGATAGGCGGGGGGGGGGGCATTATCTGGGGAGGACATTTGCACATAAATGATCTAGAGATGAGAGCAAAGCTCTTCATGTTGCAAGCACTTCAGGACTGTGTTCCGCTAGGAACAATTGCAATTCAGTCAGACTATATGTTGGTGGTTTGGTACATAAGCAAGGAAGAACCAAGTCTTACCCTCCTTTGTTGAGAGGCTGTGAGTATGGCAATGGACAATCTCTTCCCAACGCTTTCTGATAGCAACGCACATCCTGAGGAAGTCCAGTGTGATAGCGGACAGGCTGAGCAGAGCAATATTAATGCCTCGCAAGTGGTCCCTAAAGAAAGATAGCTTTGAAAGAATATTCCAAAAATGGGGCAAGCCTTGCTGCGACCTATTTCTCACTCCCATGAATGCCAAATGCAGCAGCTACGTTGCCCTATTCCCCCCTCCGGGCAAGTCACCAAGGGATGCACTTGCCCACGACTGCCCCCTCTCCCCCATACCCAAAGTCATTCAGAAAGCCTACTCATTGGGAAGCAGGATAATTCTTATCGCTCCATACTGGCCTTGTCATATTTGGTTTCCCTTCCTCTGGCCTCGTCTTCAGGAGGAATTGTGGACTCTGGACCCAGTTCCATAACTTCTGACTCCTGTGTCGGGAACGCTCTACCCCTCCCCCTCCAAACCCTCAATTTGACAGCATGGCTGCTCCAGTTCCCAACTTAGTCAGGCTTCACAATTTTACACCAGTAGTTAAACACATTTTGGTATCCTTCACAGGGCTACAAAGAGGAAACAATATTCTAGTAAATGGAAGAGGTTCTCACACTGGACACAGAGTAAAAGCATTGTCCCTTTTTCTGCCCCGATGTCTTCTATTCTTGAGTTCTTATCAGAGCTTTTACAACAAGGTTCAGCAGCAGCTACAATCAAGGTGCAGTTAACAGCAATCTGAAATTTCCATATAGGTGATGGAACTTCGAACTTGATGCCACACAGATTATGTAAAGCATTTTTAAAAGGTACATGTTTATTAAGACCCCCCCCCCCCAATTAAAGAACCACTCTAACCATGGGACTTGAAATTTGTTCCATCTTATCTGACCTTACCCCCATTTGAACCCTCAACAACTTGTGACCTCAAATTTCTGTCTTGGAAAACAATTTTCTTCATATCTATTACCTCTGCAAGAAGAGTTTCGGAATTGCAAGCTTCATCAGTCGGACCTCATTATTTGATCTTCCATGAGGATAGATTGTCTCTTTGGACATACCCATAATTTTTACCCAAGGCGTGTTCACAAAATAACTTAAATCAATCTATTGAGCTGGCAGTGTTCTTCCCTAATTGTGGCAACAAGGCAGAAGAATACAAGCTACAACAACTAGATTTGCATAGACAACTTTGCTTCTATTTACATAGAACCAAAGATTTCAGGAAATCTTATGGTTTCCTTTTCAGAAGTCACAAAAGCCATGCCAGTCTCTAAAGTCCCGCTCTCACACTGGCTCTCAAATTACATTACCTTTATTTACAATTCTAATACCCCACAACTGCCATTCAAATTCAGGGGTCACTCTACTAGGGCCATGGCAACATCATTCACTTATGTAGCTAGACTATCAACGGACAGTATTTGTGCTGCTGCTACGTGGGCAAGACCTCACACCTTTATCACTCCTTACAAAGTGGATTTGGCATATTTGGCCTCCAGGGACAGGGCCTCCTTTGGTTCCACTGTGCTGAAAAGTGTACTCCCATGAGCTGCCCAGGGAATATGGTGCTAGGGAAGTTGTCCCAACCAGTAAGATTGAAGGCGAGCTAGGACAACATAACATAAAGAAGTTTAATGTACTCACCATAACGTTCCATGTTTGCTGTCCATCTCGCCATTCATTCTTACTTTCCTTCCCACCTTCCCCCCACCTAGAGTTTCTAGAGGACCTAGAGGAATTTCTTCCTTGGACAAGGAGCTCCTCTGACAGTCTTCCCTTTTTAAGTATCCTTTATTATAGGACCAGTGTACAGTTATGGCTGTGGTTAGCAGCAAACATGATCTGGGGAATCACAAACTGATAGGTGTTCAGCCACGAGCCAAGTGAAAGGCTTCGAGCTATAGTATGCGACTGAGTTGGAGCCGAGGATCGGCTCTGAACCCAAGCAGTAAGAATGAACGATGAGATGGACAACCAACATGGAACGTTATGGTGAGTACATAACTTCTTTTGTTCATCAGGGAATGCAAATGCTTCCACTGTGCTGCTCATAAAATCCCAGTTTACCCTCTAGATGCTTTTTCTGCGTCAAGATCACCCGCAACAGTGGTATTTTCTTACATTCTGCTTCCCTCTGGATTATCCTTGCTCTGTTTATTAAATGTTTGCTGCCTCTTCACAAAACCCCATTGAACCAGAACTGTCATTTTTGGGATCACTTTTACCATTCTTTTAGTCATTATAGACATAAACAGTTTATAATCTTGGTTAAGTATTGAAATGCGCTTGTATGAAGCTGGATCTGCTGGCTGTTCTTTGTGTTTCACTGTTGCAGTCATCACATTTGGGTTATCTGCTTGCAGGTAGCCCTCAGTCGGCCTGATTATCAAAATCTTGGGTCCTGTGTCGGTTGCTGTCTCATCTTCCATGACGTCAGGTAGTTGGGGGTATAAAGCATGCAGTCAACCCCATTGCATCAGTCTTTCTTGCCATGTGGTGCCCTAAGCAGAAGCAGTTCACAAGTGCCGGTCGGCCGACTCCTGAAATATTTGTTTTCGAATTTCAGATCCGAAGTCTTCAACTAAGCTTAGCATGTTGGGGATCCTTTTTCTTGCTCTAAACCAATGTCAGTGAAAGTTAACAATTGTATTTCTTGTGGAAAGCAAATACCTCACATTTTCATTTGTACTGCATTCCTTGCCTAGGCCCAGACCACAACATACCTTGCTATCTGTTTTGTGCCTTATTCAAACCTTGTACTATTCATTGTCTGTTCATTTTTGCATCTAAATATTTTGGCACTCGGTTCAATTATCCAGAAATGGCTTTGGTAAGCCACCCGACTACCGACATTTAAAAAAAAACGCATAGATAAAGACAGAGACAGACCGCACAGGTCCAAAGCTGCCAACGACGCTTCTCCTAAGCTAGTCGCCAGTTTGCTGGTACTAAGTGAGGCTCTTTCGCAGCCCCTGATACCCGCTACTTCAGATTTGCAGGCCTCTACTGAGACCCATTCGGCGTCCGGTATGCCGTGAGATACTACTTCAACTGTGGAACCTGTGGATGTCTCTACCTTGGATGGGTCTGGAGCCACTGTGCTGGCACCGGCTTCTGAGGGTGTGTTCAGGTCTACTGACTTGCATATTAAACAGATGCCATCTTCTTCAAGGCCTTAAAACTCCATCCATGCCTAGAAAGCTGATGTCCAGGCTGCATGTTCAGGCCCCTATGCCTAAAGAACAAATGATAAGAATAGCTTTAGACCTTATTACTCTAATCAGGGGAAGCCGACCTTCTCCCTCTGATACCTAGAACTGATTTTCCTTCTGATTCTTTCGATCAGGATTCTGAAATTTTTGTTTTCTCTGATGACCAGGAGTTGTCCTTATCTACCTATGAGGATTCTGATGCAGAGGACTCCTTTCCCTCTGCTTCCCCTTCAGAGGATTTCTCTTTTGGTGAAACCTTGCATACTCTTTAGAGACCATTTCCGCTGGGAAAACCAGGATCACTCTGACTCCAAAAAGAGGCTTGGGGAATTCTTACTCCTACCTCAACACAGGCCTTTAGCCATCCTCCTTTACTAGACATTGTAGATGCCTTCTCGGAATCTAGCCTGGCCCCTGACACTTTACCTCCTGCTCCCAGAAAACCTGAACATATTGCAGGGTACCTGACTCTCTCAAGCTCCTCTTTAAAAATCCTACTGCGGATCCTGAGACCATTTCACAGGGACCCAAGGGCATTAAGGCTACTATTGCCAAAAACTCTATCCCCTCTGATAGAGATTCCAGGGCGCTGGATAGATGGGGTAAGAAGTTTTACACTTCTGCAACTTTGGCCATTAGGGCCTTAAACTGGCAGTTTCATATGTTAAAGTATCAGTAACATATTATTGGATTGCTTAAACAAAAAATGATGTAGATTCCTGACTATCCTGAAAATAAAGAATTACAGGATTTAATGCATTCTGCTGAATAAGTTTGAAAACATACTTTGCAATTTGGTTTTGCTTCATTAGAGGCATCTTGCAGGGCTGCAGTCACTAGGTCTGTACTTAGAAGGCATGCTTGGCTTAAGGAGCAATCTTTGCCAGATCATGTTAAAGCTAAATTACTGGATGCTTCCTTAAACCAAGACCGCCTGCTTGGCAACAAAGCAGAAGTACTTAAAAAGATGGAGGAAAAAGCTAAATCTATGCAAACCGTTAAAGATTTTCTGGAAGTACAGCCTCCCAGATTTAGTAGGCATTGGCCTTCAAAGAATTGGTCCTTTGCTGCCTCTTCCAGGCCTTCTCAGTCCAAACCCAGAACCAGCAGAACACCCAGGCTTCAGTGCCAAGGTACTCACAGGCCTAAGCAGTGGGGGGCTCCCATTTCCAAAGCTGGGAGTAGTAAGATACCCCCTTATGGTAAACTGTCTCTGACTTAACTTTAAACCTTCCAAGCCCTGCTCAACTGATTTGTTCCTTTAGGGGGAAAGATTGCCCTGCATGCAAAAAATTGGGAACTCATTACCCAGGACAAATGGGTTTTAAATATAGTTTGCCAAGGATACAGATTACACTTCTACTCCTTACCAACCCCAAACGGTTGGCCATACCTATCCCCAAATCAGTGGGCAGAGGCTCCAAGCCAAGTTCTCTCTCTTCGAAGCATCAGGGCTATTCAAACTGTCCCAGAAGAATAATGGGGGCAAGGTTTCTACTAGAGACTTTTTCTGGTACCCAGAAAAGACCATTCCTGGCGTCCTATTCTGGACCTGTCTATCCTAAACACTTCTTTGGAAATCCCAAAATTCAAAATGCTAACTCTGCATCAGCTGCTTTCCATGCTAGGCAAAAATGCCTGGTTAGCAACACTGGATTTAAAGGAAGCCTACCTGCACATACCAGTGCAGAAGATACATATGCTTCAGCTCAGGCTACGTGCACTATCAGTTCTCTGCACTGCCCTTTGGCTTATCTACTGCGCCCAGGGTATTCACAAAGTGCCTAGCTACAGTCATTGCATTTTGCAGGCAAAGAAATATTCAAATATACCCGTTCCTGGACGTTTGTCTAATTCAGGCAGAAAGCCAGGACATACTATTTAATCATCTGGCATTTGTAAAGAAATTACTAACTTCTCTGGGGTACACCATAAAAGAAAAGAAATGACCTAGTACCCTGTCAACAAATAGTATTTCTGGGAGCAGGCTTGAATACAGCTTCCCAGATTGGTTACTTCACGCCAGAGAAACAAGTTAATTTGACAGCTTACTTCAAACTACTGGCCACAAAGACCCAGCTATCTGCAAGGAAAATACTGCAAGCTCTTGGGTTCATGGCCTCTTGCATTCTACTAATTCCATATGCAAGACTGCATATTTGGAAACTAGAATGGTATCTAAAAAGCCTATGGTGTCAACATTCTCAGGACCTGGAATCGATGATTCCCATCATACCTTGTCTAAAGATAATTCCTTTGGTAGGCAAAAGCCTGACACCAAAATAAGTGACTGGCATTCACTCTACCCCTTGCCACCCAAACCCTAACAGACTCATCAGACTATGCATGGGGGGCTCATTTGGCAGGGCAGTGCATTCAGGGCAAATGGAACCCAAGTCAAATGCACCTGCATATCAATCAAAAGAAATGTTAGCTGTACAGAATACTCTGACAGCCTTCAAGGGCCACATTCTTCCAGGACAATTATTGGTAGAGGGGACAACACCACTGTTATGTGGTACATAAACAAGCAGGGGGAAACCCACTCTCACCCTCCCTGCAGACTAGCCATGATACTGTGGAACACAGCCTTGAACTACCAAGTGCACCTACAAGCTCAATTCCTGCCAGGCAAGCTAAATACACTGGCAGATGACCTAAGCAGAAATCTCATGGACCCACATGAGTGGAAACTGGAACCAAAGATATTCAACATGTTGACAAACAAATGGGGGAAACCCGAGATGGACCTGTTTGCCTCCCCTCCGAACTACCAATTGGACAAATTCTGCACAAGGACTCCCCACAAACAAGCTTGGAAAGTGGATGTCCTTTCCTTCACCAGTTTATGCCTTTCCTCCTCTGCTTCTCCTCTCCACAGTGCTACTAAAGATCAAACAGGATAAACCAAAGATAATACTGCTTGCACCAGACTGGCCATGCCAACACTGTTGTACCCCCTCTTGTGCAGGGTGACACTGCTGGAACCATGGCACCTGCCTCAGACCCCTGCCCTGCTGTCCCAGCAGGAGGGGCAGATTCTGCACCCACAGCTTTAAACCCTGAACCTTGCAGCCTGGCTAATTACCTGATCTCTCAGTTACATACCTCAGTAAGCAAGTGATGGATGTCATTCTGGAGGCATGGAGGCCTAGTACTAGAAAATCCTATGCTGAAAAATGGAAAAGATTCTGTTCCTGGAGCCAAACTCGGGGGATGGGCACAGGATTGCCCAGTTTACCGCATATTCTTCAATACTTAACTGAGATGCTTCACAAGGGCCTTTCCTTTTCTTCCATCAAAAGTCATGCCTTGGCCATTTCAGCACATTAAAATATTGAGCCACCCCTCCTCTCATCCATTGCTAAAGCAATTCCTCATAGGGGCCAAAAGTCTAAGACTACCCTGGACAGCCCCTACTCCAGCCCTGGGACCTTTAACTTTGTATTGGGAAAAGCTCACTCTTCCTCCCTTTGAGCCTGCTGCAAATGCAGAGTTGAAATTCCTTTCTTGGAAAATTGCCTTCCTTTTAACTATTACTTCAGCAAGAAGGGTGTCTGAATTACAAGCCCTCATGGCAGTGGAGCCTTTCATCGTCTTTCATGCGGACAGGGTGTCCCTCAGGACCAGTCCTTCCTTTATGCCCAAGGTGGTATCCAGTGTGGCCCTTAATCAGTCCTTTCATTTGCCAAACTTTTCTAATCCACAGAACAAAGGGGAATGAATATTGCACTCCTTGGACGTACACAGACAACTTAGATTTTATTTGGACAGGACTAAGCCTCTCAGGAAATCTTGAACAGCTGCTGGTTGCATTTGCTGCAGGGACAGAGGGGAAGGCCATTTCAAAGCAAACCATTTCTAAGTGGATAGGCCATTGCATTCATTTCTGCTATAAGCACCATGGGAAACCTACCCCACAAGGGATAAGACCTCATTCCACCAGGACTGCATGTACCTCTACATCCTTTCTCAGAGGTGTCCCTACCAGGGACATCTTGAAAGCTGCAACCTGGAGCTCTGTACATACTTTCACCAAGCATTACCAATTGCCATTTTTTTTCTAAATCCAGTACTGGCTTTGCCACTGCAGTCTTGCAGGGTCTTATAGCTGGTCCTAATGCTATCTAATCGCCTCCTCCTATCATTAGCTTTGGGAATCTACCCAAATGCGATGACTGCAACAGCGAAACATGAAGAACATAGTACAGTTGTGTACACTTACCATAAATGTAGATGTTTAAGTGTATTCACTGTTGCAGTCCTGGTTACCCTCCCTCTAGCCCCCTGACTTCTATTGACTGTACCATTATTCTTGTTTACTATGCTTAAAGCTTTCTGGTGTATTTGTTTTTTGTTGGAGATGTAACCTTGTATATAATTGCTTCCCATTATGGGGGCACCTGACATCTGGGGCAAGAAAAACTGATGTAATGGCGTTGGTTGCATGCTTTATACCCCTGACTACCTGACGTCATGGAAGATGAGACAGCAACCGATGCAAGTAATCAGCCCGACTGAGGGCTACCTACAAGCAGATAACCCAAATGTGATGACTGCAACAGTGAATACACTTGAACATCTACATTTATGTAAGTGTACACAACTGTATTATTTTTACTCTCTTTAGGTGTTAGAGCTGCCACCGCTTTCTTCCGTTATGTTAGTACTTTAGCTTCCAAACTTCCACAAGAATAGCATCTGTTCTTGGGGACTTTCTGTAGAGTGGCTGTATAATCACCATTGTTATCTCATTTTCTCATATCCTGTTAGTAATTGAGCCTCCTCTCCCTCTAGCCATGGCATATTTAAGCATTCCATAAACATTTCCATTTGTACTTTCTTGATTTCCATATTTCTCTGCTTTATACAGACATTCATAGAATTTACAAAATTTTTCTAATTTCTATCTTCCTTGTTAAAGGCTCCCTAAGCTTGACAGCCCTTTATACTTTCTGTTGCTTGAGTAATTGTTCAAAAAGTTTTTGTGCTCTAGAGTAATCAAAAAACTTTTGCTTAACAGCAGTCTAAAGACTCATGCATATCATCAAGGTAGCACCTGAAGAAGTTCCACTACCCATTCCTTTAATTCCTCTATTTTCAACAGATAGGTGGGTTCATAGGTTGGTACTAGACTATTGGCCCTAGGGGCCTATACAAGCCTAGCCATAACAATTCCCTGGCTATTTCTTCCCACACTATTTACTTCCCTGGACCCCTGTCTAGCAGGGCGACTGATGCGATCCCTGGGGTGAATTTACTTTCTCCCATCCAATCATCAAGTTTCCTTTTGAAGAGGGCCAAAGAGGCGCTCTGCTTGACATGTATGGGCAGTCTATTCCAGAGTCTGGGGAATCTCTGGGTCAGGAACCTATCCCTCCAGCATGTTTTGTTTATTGTGATGACAAGATTTAGATCCCTGGAGCGTGTGGCTCTGAGGGATTGGAATTTCTTTGTGTAGCATGTCCAGCAGCTCTGGGTTTGACATGGCCTTGTATGTTAAGCAGAGATCGCCTCGGAGGAGACGATATGTGACAGAGTATAGCTGGAGTTTTTTAAGGCGGTCAGCATAGGGCATCTGCTTTAGGCCTGTGATTCATTTAGTGAGGTATTTCTGTGGCCTTTCCATTTGTTGCACATGTCTTGAGAGGTACATAACAAATGGGGCGTTGTATTCTATAATGGGTCTAATGAGGGATGAGTACAGTGGGACAATGACCTCCTTTTTTCTGGATGAAAAGTCCTTCGTGATGAGGTGTGCCACATAGGATTTCCTGACTGTTGTGGCGATGTTGATGTTCTTCGTCTCACATTGCTGCAGTCATAACCTGTGGGTAGTCCGCTGTCCTCGGTCAGCCCGAATACCAAAGAGCTAGGCTGGCGTCGGTCATTGTCGCCTAGAGCTGACATCAGTACGTAGTAGTACTTAAGCGCATGACCGGCGCCATATCCTCAGTCTTTCTTGCCGCATGGTCCGAAGCAGAAGCAGCGTTTGCAAGTGCCGTTCGGCGTTCTGAAATTTTCATTTATCGAGTTTCAGACCGAAGACCAAGTTGGGCTAAGTACCCCGTTGGGGAAATTTTTGTCTTTTCTTGCCTCAGTTATCCGGATGTCAGAAAAAGTTAATAATTGCATTTCTTGTGGGAAACTGATACCTCATAGGGATTATCATTCTTTCTGTATTCCTTGCTTGGGGCCTGAGCACGACGTGGTCGGGTGTCGCTTTTGTGCTAGATTTAATAAGCGCACCATTAAACGAAGATTAGACTGTGCCAGGCTTGTTTTCGGTAAACGGTGTAACTATAACATGCCGTCGGATCCTCCGACGCCCGCTACCGCTAAAAAGCGTAAGGATAAATCTTTGAGGTCTAAACCGGATGAGTCGTCCGTTGCGGACGCCGGTTCTACGGAGCCTCCGGTTGAATCTGTGGATCCTGCCGAGGGTTCGGCTGAATCCCAGGGGGAACCTTTACTTTTGCAGGAGTTGGCCTCTCAGGAGTTAGGCCCGGCTGAGGGTGCTTCTCGGGTATCTGTAGTTCCATCCTTACAAAAGGTGATTAGGCCTTCTACTTCAGTGGCTAAAGGCCATGCTAAGGCCAAACCTTGTCTTGTTGGCCCTGGTCATAGTTCTAGCTCTCCAGCCCCTGCTCCTAAAAAGCATATGTTGAAAATGGCAGAGGACTTGATTACTTTGATCAGGGGTTCTATGCCCCCCCCCAGAGAAGAGGCCTAGGGTGGAGGCAGATTTAGAGGGAATGGATCATTCCTCTGACTACTCTGATTCCTCAGCTGAAGAAATTCAGGATTTCCCTTCCTATTCAGATTCGGATGCAGAGGACTCCTGTCCTTCTGCTTCTCCTCCAGAGGATTTTTCTTTTTCTGAGACTTTACATTCCATGAGGGAACATTTCAAGTGGGAAGGTCAGGATTTTTCAGATTCTCAGAAAAGGCTTAGGGAATTTTTGTTTCTGCCACAACATAGGCCCTTGGCTATTCCTCCTGTCTTAGATGTTGTTCAGGATGTTTTTTCTGAATCTTCCCTTAATCCTGATTCTTTGCCACCTGCCCCTGTTAAGCCAGACAGATATTACAGAGTTCCAGAAGCACATAAGTATTTGTACGAGAGTCCTAGAGCTGATCCGGAAACTATTATTCAAGGTCCGAAGGGTGTTAGGGCTTCTGTGGCTAAGAATCCAGTTCCTTTGGATAAAGATTCTAGAGCGTTAGATAGGTGGGGGGAAAAAAGTGTACACCTCCTCTACGTTAGCTATGAGGGCTTTGAATTGCCAATTTCATATGCTGAAGTATCAGAACTTTTTGTTAGGCCAATTGAAATCTAAGGTGGATGCTTTAGCTGAGGGTATAGAGTGTAAGGAGCTCCAGGAGTTGGTTCATGCTTCTGATCAAGTTGGCAAGCATTCTTTGCAGTGTGGTTTCGATGCCCTTCAGGCTTCATCCAGGGTGGCTGCTACAGGTTCAGTTATTCGTAGACATGCCTGGCTTAAGGATCAAAATTTGTCAGAGCATGTTAAGGCTCGGATTTTGGATGCTCCTCTTCAATCTGAAGTACTTTATGGTCCTCCTGTGGAATCAGTTTTGAAAAATATGGAAGATAAGGCTAAGTCTATGCAGACGGTCAAGGATTTTATGCAGGTGCAGCCCCTTAAGTTTAGTAGGAATTGGCCTGCTAGAGGATGGTCTTATCCTTCTTCGGATTATCAGTCTAAGGGCAGGTCTAGACGTGGTAGAGGCAGGGCTCACGCTCAGGGTTCTTTCAGACCTAGGACTTGGAGTTCTCCTGCACAGTCTTCTGGTGAGGGCAGGGGTCAGCCCTTTCATAAACAGACCCAATGACCTGCACCTTCCGCTGCCAGACCCTTCTTTACTGGCAGCTCCTCTAGGAGGAAAGTTGGGACTTTTCAAACAAAACTGGAATTTGGTCACCCAGGACAAATGGGTGTTGGATATAATAAATCAAGGTTACAAGTTTTATTTTCACACTTTTCCTCCTTTCAAAGGCATGCCGGATGTGCCTCCTCAGCAAAGGCTGGAGGCTCAGGAGCAAATTTCTTTGCTTTTACAGATGGAGGCAATTCAGGTGGTCCCTCCGTCAGAAGTAGGCCTAGGATTTTATTCCCGTCTATTCCTAGTGCCAAAGAAAGGAAACACTTGGAGGCCAATTCTGGATTTGTCCATTCTCAACACCTACCTAGACATTCCAAAGTTCAAGATGTTAACATTACAACAACTTCTGCCTACGCTAGGCAAAGATCACTGGATGGTAACCCTGGATCTCAAAGAGGCCTATCTTCACATCCCTATCAGGCCCAGCTGCAGGAGATTCCTGAGATTTCGGGCTGGTACTTCTCATTATCAGTTCTCTGCATTGCTCTGCATTGCCCTTTGGTTTATCTACTGCGCCCAGGGTATTCACAAAAGTTCTGGCTCCTGTGATTGCTTTCCTCAGACAGAGAGGAATACAAATTTATCCTTATCTGGACGATTGCCTGATTCTTGCTCAAAACAGACAAGTTACTGCAACACCTCCAGTATGTAATGGCAGTTTTAAGGTGCCTAGGGTATTCTGTGAACGAAATAAAGTCCAGTCTAGTGCCCTCTCAGGACATGTGCTTTCTGGGTGTGAGACTGAATACAGCTTCTCAGATGGCATTTCTGACCCCGGACAAGCAAAGAACTCTTCATCTATACTTCCAGCAGTTATCAGTAATGTCCAGGCTGACTGCAAGGACAGTCCTACAAGCCTTGGGGTTCATGGCATCTTGCATTCTAGTACTTCCCAATGCCAAACTGCATATGAGGAAGCTACAATGGTATCTCAAAAGTGTGTGGACTCAACACTGCCACGGTTTGGACACTGTCATTCGGATTATACCTTGCATCCAGAAGGAATTCTTGTGGTGGGCTCAGGAATGTCACCTAAACAAGGGACTCTGTGACCTGACCAGAGGCGAGTCAGATCCTAACGACGGATGCCTCGGACTTGGCTTTGGGAGCACACTTCAATGGGAAATGGATACAAGACATGTGGCCTCCCAAACTACTACATTTGCATATCAACATGAAAGAGATGTTAGCAGTCCAATTTGCCTTGGTGGCCTTCAAGGACCTACTTCAGCCGGGACAGGTGTTGATTCAAACAGACAACACAACAGTCATGTGGTACGTCAACAAGCAGGGGGGAACCCATTCCTACCCCCTTTGCAGACAAACAATGATTTTGTGGGAGACTGCTCTGAGTTTGCACATCAATCTTCAAGCACGGTTTCTGCCAGGAGCACAGAACTCCCTAGCAGATGTATTGAGCAGACAAATTGTGGATCCCCACGAGTGGAAACTGGACCTTCAGGTATTCAAACAGTTGATCATGGCTTGGGGAGCTCCAGACATAGATCTGTTCGCTTCTCCACTGAATTTCCAACTGCCAAAGTTTTGCACAAAGATGTTCCACCCAAATGCTTGGAAAGTGGATGCTCTATCTTTCAGTTGGAACATCCTTCACGTTTATGCTTACCCCCTTCTGCCTCTTCTTCCCAAGGTACTCTTGAAAGTCAGGCGGGACAAGCCTTGCATGATTCTAATAGCACCAGATTGGCCACGTCAGCATTGGTATCCTCTGCTGAGGAGTTTAATTCAGGAGCCTCCTTGGCCTTTGCCACAGATTCCTCATTTGTTATCCCAATCAAACAATCATTTTCTCAATGTCCGGGTGCAGTTCCTGCATCTAACAGCCTGGCGTATTCTGTAATGGAGCCGGTGGGGTCTCAGCTTCCTCAACAGGTTTTAGATGTCATTTTGGAAGCCAGGCGGCCTAGTACTCGAAAAGTTTATGCTGATAAATGGAGGAGATTTTTTCTTTGGAGCACAGCAAAGGGCTTTGATGTTTCAGTACCTAATTTGAGTTTTGCACTACAGTATCTTACTAAATTACTGGACAAGGGTTTGTCATTCTCTTCTGTGAAGGTTCATGCTGCAGCCATTTCTGCTCACTATGATTGTGACCCTCCTTTATTTTCTCTCCCTTTGTTCAAACAATTTCTTAGAGGGGCAAAAAATATACGACCCCCGCGTAGAGCTCCTACTCCTTCCTGGGATCTCAATTTTGTGTTGGAGAAGCTTACTTTACCTCCTTTTGAACCTGCAGCTACGTCTGAATTGAAGTTTTTGTCTTGGAAGACTGCTTTTTTGTTGGCCATTACTTCTGCTAGGAGGGTATCTGAATTGCAGGCACTCATGGCAGTTGAACCCTTTCTGATATTCCATAAGGATAGAGTTTCTTTGCGTACTAACCCTACTTTTATGCCTAAAGTGATTTCTAATGTGGCCTTGAACCAGTCTATTCATTTGCCTACTTTTTATGCTGATCCACAAAATAAAGGGGAAAAAGTGTTGCATTCTTTGGATATCCACAGGCAGCTTCGTTATTATTTGAGCAGAACTAAAGAGTTCAGACAGACTCAACAGTTATTTGTTTCCTTTGCTTTGGGTTCACAAGGGAAAGCTGTTTCAAAGCAGACTATTTCTAAGTGGATTGGTCAATGTATTGCTTTTTGTTATTCTCATCATGGGAAGAATGTCCCTGCTGGGATCAGACCTCATTCTACTAGGGCTACTGCCACGTCTACTGCTTTTTTGAGGGGGGTAGCTACTAAGGATATTTTGGAGGCAGCTACTTGGAGTTCAGTGCACACTTTTACTAAGCATTACCATCTCCCTCTTTATTCCAAGTCCAGGGCTGGGTTTGCCACTGCAGTCTTACAGGGCATGTTAGCAGCCCCTAATGCTATTTAGTTTGCCAGCCTCCCTTTTCCATGGCTTTGGGATTCTACCCACAGGTTATGACTGCAGCAATGTGAGACGAAGAACATAGTACAGTTTTGTACCTACCATAAATGTAGATGTTCGAGGATCTACATTGCTGCAGTCCTATTATCCCTCCCTCCTTCCCCTCTATAGTTTGTGGTTGCAGGGTTTCTTTTTGGGATACTTTTTATTTCCACACTGGTGGTTGTTGGGCGTTTACTATTTTGGCTCTGGCCTTTCATTTTTAGGCCTTCTGACATCTGGGGCAAGAAAGACTGAGGATATGGTGTCGGTCATGCGCTTAAGTACTACTACGTACTGACGTCAGCTCTAGGCGACAATGACCGACGCCAGCCTAGCTCTTTGGTATTTGGGCCGACCGAGGACAGCGGACTACCCACAGGTTATGACTGCAGCAATGTAGATCCTCGAACATCTACATTTATGGTAGGTACAAAACTGTACTTTATTGAAGGTCAGTCCACTGTCCACCTGTGTCCCCAAGTCTCTTATCACACTTTAGGTGTTTAGTGTACTGCCACCTATGTGATAATTCACGGGTACATGTTTTTTCCCGAAGGGAATAACTATGCATTTCTTGAGCCCATGGCTCTGGCACCAAGCATCTGTTTCTGTAAGGCCCTTTTGTAGAGTATCCACATAATTTTGGGGATTCGATAATGGCTCCCAGTTTGCAGTCATCTGCGAACTTTGTTAGCCAGAGTCCCTTAGTGTTGGCCGTTACTTCAGAGAAGTCGATGCCAAACGAGAGGTCCCAGGACTGAACCCTGAGGTACTCCACTTGTCACTTTTGTGGTGCTGGATTTGGCGTCAGCTACTTTTTACAGTGTGGGTTCTGTCAGCAAGTCAGGTGGCAACCCGTCGAGTGACTTGGGGAATTAATGCTCAGCTTTAGTAAGTTTATAATTTCAGAGTGGGGGATGGTGTCAAAGGCCTTGGCAAGGTCCAGACAGGCTGTGTGGACTGCCTTACCCTCGTCCACAGCTTTGGAGACTGATTTGAAGAAGTCAGTAAGGTTCAAGAGACAAGATCGGCCCTTCCCGAAACCAAACTTGGTGGGGTCCAGTGATTTAAGGTTGCCAATGTCTTAGTTTACAAGTTACATGATAATATGTTTCATGGCCTTTTATATCCGGCTTGTCAGACTGATGGGGTGGTAGTTCCCGGGATCCAAGGTGGATTTCCCCCCTTGTGGATTGGGATAACAGTAGCTGTGCACCACTCAGTGGGCACAAAGCCTGAGGTGAGGGTATTTTAGGTGAGGTGCCAGTTCATTTTGTAGTTCATGTAGTACACAGCCTGGGATGTCATCTGGTCCCATGGATGCTGTATTCTTAGGTTTTGGAGAGTGCATTTTTTACCTGTGTGGCCATTATTACCAGAATTTCTCAATCTTCCAGTATTGAGATGGGCCATTTAGGGGGTTGGCACTGAATCGATCTGCCAGGATATTGGCAATATCCTTGGGATCAGTATATTTAATGCCATTCTGTTGTAGCTCGGAGCAGATCTGAACTTTGCCATTTAGATTCTTGACAGAGTTATAGAATGCCTTGTGGTTGTCTTTTGAATGTTTGGCAATTTTATTTTCGTAACTAGCTTTGGAGGATTTTATGAGGGATCTCAGCTTCTTACTGAGGCTGGTAAGGGAGTTTTTTTGCATCCTGGGATTTTCCTCTTTTCTGCAACAGTTTTTTCCTTTTGTTGTAAAGTTTGTTTATGGCAGGGGACCACCAGATTGGCTTCCTTTTTTTGGAGGAAAGGATCTTGGTTCTATTTCGGATGGCACGATTCATGCATGAGTGGATGTGCTCGTACAGTACCTTAGTGTAGGACTCGGCAGTCTAACTTTCAGTTCCCGTCTACATGGGTGTCATGAAGTTTGTAACTTCTGACTTGAGTAGCATGAAGTTGGCCTTGGAGAAGTTTTTTGTGGCGGTTTCCTTACTGGGGGGGTGGGAGTGGGATGTGGATGTTAAGGGTGATTAGCTTATGGTCTGACTTGACCAACGAGGGTGTGACCATAGTTTGTGGAGCATTGATTTCCCATGTTGGTAATGACCAGGTGTAGGATATTGGAGCCCCTGGTGGGACTATGGATTAGTTGATCCATGGCATTGGGATTTGATTTCCAAGAACCGTTGGGGAAAGGGCCAGTGTCTAATTTTTATTTCATTACCTTGTGTTTTTATTTTAGTTATTGGCACATGATCTGAGATAGTTACTGGGTGCACGTTAAGACCTTCAGTTAAATGCACATGTTCCAGTTAATGTGAATTCTGTCTAGCCTAACCTAGTTTTTATATCTTGGCAAATACGTAAATTCACTTCATATTCCTAGTACTGAATTCACATCTTCCATGCCAAATATTTTCATAAATTTCTTTAAAAATCAACCCTCCTTTGTTATATTTCCCTTTGTGGGCCCCCAGGCACTTCACTGTTGCAAATCAAATTCAGTCCCCACCTCTAATATTTCTTGCTGAAGGCTGATTATTTCTTCCAGAATTTTCTTTAACTCTGTTACAGCAATTTTTGATGGAATATAAATATACGCCAGTGTAATCCTCCTCCCTTGCTATTAGCATCTTAGTACTAAAAATCTACCATTATTGTCTTATTTTCTTCCGTCTTCTATTACTATTGGAGCACCTCTTGCAATTAATACAAGTACTCCTGTCTCCCTTTTCTCCAGGTATTCTGCTGAATAACCATCCTGAAAATCTGTCTTTATCAAATTCATATGTTCATTTCTTTCCAAGTGTGTCTCCGTAGCATAGTTATTTGCACTCTACATTTTTAGTATAGTTCAGTGCTGTTTCTTTTTTTGTATTTCTTTGTGAGGCCTTTGACATTTAAAGACATAATAATCCTTCAAGAATATGATTCTTTCTATAATTCCCAACTTTTATGTACAACAGTTTTTTTGTTGGATGCGTTACATGCATGCATTATTTGGCAGGTTAATCTTTTATACAATTGATGTTCTTCGTGTTTCACTGTTGCAGCCATTACATTTGGGTAATCCTGCTGGCAGGTTGCCCTCAGCCGGCCTGAATTCCAAAGTCTTAGGTCCTGCATCGGCTGCTGTCACCCCTTCCCTGACATCAGGTCATCAGGGGTATAAAAGAAGCAGCTGACGCCATTTTCTTCAGTCTTTCTTGCTGCGCGGTGCCTGAAGCAGAAGCAGTTTGCAAGTGCCAGTTGGCCGACTTTTCGTGTTTGAATTTCAGATCTGAAGTCTTCAATAAAGCTAAGTACCCCGTTGGGGGAACTTTTTTTTCTTGTTCCAGACCGATGTCAGAAAAAGTTAATTGTATTTCTTGTGTAAAGCAAATACCTCATAAAGGATTTTCATTCTTACTGTATTCCTTGTCTAGGCCCTGATCACAACGTTACTGGTTGTCGGTTTTGTGCTAGATTTAACCAACGCACTATTAAGCGTCTGTATAATTTTGATTTGAAGTATTTTGGTAGCCAGATTAATTACCCTGAAATGTCGTTGGATAGCCATCAGACTACCGGAGTTTACAAAAAACGCAAAGAAAAGGATAGAGAAAAACAACCGGGGCCCAAAACAGCCGAAGTTTCTCCTAAGCCAGTCACTGGTTCTCAGTGAGGTACTTTTGCAGCTCTGACGCCCGCTACTTTAGAGTCACAGGCTGCTACCGACTCCCACGTGGAGTCTGCCATGCCGCTGGATACTCAAGGTATTGGAGCCTCTGACTTTAATCCCTCAGGTGGGTCCGGAGCCGCTGAACAGGTACTGGCTTCTGAGGGTGTATTCAGACCTAAACATCTTTACATTAAAATGACTTCAGCTTCAAAGGCAAAGACTAAAGCATCTTCTAAAGCAAGGAAACAAACTCAAGAGCCATGTGTACAGGCCCCTATGCCCAAAAAACAGATGATCAAAATGGCCGAACACCTGTATTTTGATCAGGGGTTCCCATTCCCCTCCTGATAAGAGGCCTAGGCAAGACACTGACTATGACTCTTCAGATCAGGTCTCTATTTCTTCTGATTCTTTTTCTGATCAGGGATATTCTTTACCCCCCCCCCCCCATGAGGATTCTGATGCTGAAGAATCTATTCCTTCAGCATCTCCTCCTGAGGATTATTCTTTTGTGGAAACCTTGCATACCATGAGGGAGCATTTTCACGAGGAAAGCCAAGATTTCTCAGAATCTAAAAAGAGGCTCAGGGATTTCCTTTTACTACCACAGCACAGGCCTCTAGCCATTCCACCTGTGTTAGACATTGTAGATGATGTGTTTTCGGAGTCTAGTTCAACCTCTGACTCCTTACCCCCCCAGCTCCTGTTAAGCCTGACAGATATTACAGGGTTCCTGACTCGCACAAATTTCTTTTTAAAAACCCTACTGCTGACCCAGAAACTATTTCACAGGGTCCAAAGGGAGTTGAGGCTTCCTCAACAAAAAACCCAACCCCCTCTGACAGATCCAAGGGCACTGGATAGATGGGGCATCCACAACCTTGGCTATAAGGGCCTTAAATTGTCAGTTTCATATGCTCAAGTATCGGCAACATGTCATGGGATTGCTTAAACAGAAAATGATGTTAAACTCTGAATATGCAGAAAACAAGTAGATGCAGGACTTATTGCATGCAGCTGATCAAGTTGGAAAGCATACTTTGCAATGTGGTTTTGATTCTTTGGAGGCCTCCTGCAGGGCCGCAGTTACAGGTTCTGTAATTAGAAGGCATGCTTGGTTAAAGGAACAAAATCTGCCTGATCATGTTGAAGTTAAATTACTGGATGCACCTTTACAGCATGATACTTTGTTTGGTGTTAAGGCAGAAGAGGTGTTAAAGAAAATGGAGGACAAAGCTAAATCTATGCAAACTGTTAGATTTTTTACAAGTGCAGCCACCCAGGTTTAGTAGACACTTGCCTACAAAAAATTGATCCTTTCCTGTGACAGACTGATCTCAAAGGGGCAGATCCAGACGCCCTAGAGGCAGATCCCAGGCACAAGGTTCTTATAGGTCAAAACAATGGGGTGCTTCTACCTCCAAAGCTGGAGAAGATGTATCGCAATCATACAGAAAACAGTCCCAATTACTTTCCCCTGCCTGCACCAAGCACTTATCTTCTGGCAGCACCCTTGGGGGAAAATTAGCACGTTTTGCTCAAAATTGGCACATTATAACCCAGGACAAGTAGGTTCTAAATATAGTGTCACAAGGCTACAAATTCCATTTCCATACTTTGCCAAAGGCAGACGGCTGGCCAGATCTGCCAAAAAATCAATGGGCAGAGGCACAAAAACAAGTTACATCCCTCATGGACATGAGGGCCATTCAGCAAGTACCAGAGCAAGAGCAGGGACAAGGATTTTACTCAAGACCGATGTCCTTCAAGGATGCATCTGCAGTCCTTACAAATGGGTTGTCCTGTCGTCAGGCAGCCCTTCGGTCGGCCGGATTCCAAAGTCTGGGTCTGGCCTCGGCTGGTGTCGCACTTCACCCGACGTCATAGCTGCAGCTTTTTGGGTATAAAGGCATCAGCCGACGCCATTTTCCTCGGTCTTTCTTGCCGCGTGGCGCCCGAAGCAGAAGCTGTTCGCAAGTGCCGGTCGGTCAGATCCAGAGATTACTACTACCGAATACTACTTCGAAGACTTCTAAAAAGCTAAGTACCCCGTTGGGGACTCTTTCTTGCCTCAGCCGATGTCAGAAAAAGTGAATAACTGTTTAACTTGTTGGAAACAAATACCGCATAAAGATTTCCACTCTTACTGCTTACCTTGTTTAGGCCCAGACCACGACGTAGCAGCTTGTTTAGCCTGTGCATCTTTTAACCGACGGACGCTTAGACGTCGGTCGGAGTTTGCTGAACAGTTTTTCGGCTCTGACTACGCGTACATTATGCCGTCGGATTCTCCGACTTCACAAGTTGCTAAAAAACACAAAGAAAAGGACCGACATTCGCGGTCCGCGGTTTCGGCCGAAGCCGCGGTTAAGCAAACCGCGAGTGTCTCGGTTTCGGCCGAAACCGAGCAAACGGTTCTAACTTCAGCCGAATCCATGCCTTCTACCGAGGCCTCTTCTAACCTGGTAGAATCGGCCTCTGAAATCCAGCCTGCTGCTGTGGTTTCACAGGAATTATTGGACACCATTCCCCTGGATGTTTCAACCCCTGCACGTGGTGCTGCTAGGCCTCCTGCAGCCATGTCCATAAAGGCCTTTGCCAGGGCTAAAGCAGCCAAAACTTCTAAGTCTGTGCCTGTTAAGCCCCCCTCTCACAGGCCCAGTTCCAGTTCCCAAATGCTTTCTCTGGCAGAGGATCTCATCTCTTTAATAAGGGGATCCCAACCTCATCCAGACAGGGCCTCTCAACCTCCTCCAGAAAAGAGACCTAGAGCAGAGCCCCCTGAACCAGTGTCCTCGGATGATTCCTCTGAGGATTCAGACAATACAGATCACCCAGAGGCTCCTTTTTCTCCATATGAAGACTCTGATGCTGAGGAGTCTATTCCTTCTGCCTCTCCACCTGAGGAATTCTCCTTTGGGGAAACCTTACATGCCATGAGGGAGCAATTTCAGTGGCAGGGACAAGATTTCTCAGACTCTAGGAAAAGGCTTAGGACTTTTTTGCATTTACCACAACATAGGCCTTTAGCTATACCTCCAGTTCTCTCTGTTGTAGATGATGCATTTAATGATGCTTGTACTGCTCCTGATATTTTACCTCCAGCCCCTGCTAAGCCCGATAGGTTCTACAGGGTCCCGGACACACACCACCATTTATACAAGGCTCCCCTTGCAGATCCCGAGACCATCTCCCAGGGGCCTAAAGCAGTAGCATCTACCTCTGTTAAAAATCCCCTCCCCTCTGAAAGGGAGTCCAGGTCCTTAGAGAGATGGGGTAAAAAAGTATACACCTCTGCTACTCTGTCAGCTAGAGCATTGAACTGTCAGTTTCATATGATCCAATATCAGGAGTTTATGCTTGATCAGTTAACTAAGAAACTGTCCTCTGATGACACCTTAGATAATAAATATGTTCTAGAAATGGTGCATAACATTAAACAGGTTAGTAACCATTCTTTAAAATGCGGCTATGATGCACTGGAGGCTTCCTTTAGATCAGCCATGACTGGCACAGTTATCAGAAGGCATGCATGGTTGAAAGAACAGGCCTTGCCGGATCATGTTAAAGCAAAACTATTAGATGCTCCTATGGATAAGGTCAATTTATTTGGTTCCCCTGCTCAGCAGGTACTGAAGAAAATGGAAGAGAAGGCAAAATCTGTTCAAACAGTGAAAGATTTCTTACAGGTTCAGCCTCCAAGGTTTAGCAGGAACTGGCCTTCCAAAAATTGGTCCTTTCCAGACTCCTCTAAAGCACAGAGGCAGGAATAGGCGTTCAAGAGGCAGAAATCAATCCAGAGGTGGTGCCTACAGGGGACGCCAGTGGCAGGGTAACAACCAGCGAGGCACAGACGCAACTATTACCACTGCAACAGGACAATCACAGTGACTTGACTCTGGCACCGCCTACCAGGGAACAGATAGCAGCACCCTTAGGCAGAAAGCTAGCCTTATTTTCAAAAAACTGGCACTGCATCACAAGGGACAAGTGGATTTTGCAAACTATAGACCAAGGTTACAGATTTCATTTCCATACCTTACCAGGAAAAAGAGGAATGCCAAACCTACCACCAAATCAAAAGACAGAAGCTCTAAAACAAATAGCTCAATTAGCAAGAATGAGAGCTGTGGAAAAGGTACCATCTATGGAACAAGGAAAGGGATTTTACTCCAGACTCTTCCTGGTACCAAGAAAAGAGAAAAACTGGAGGCCTATTCTCGACCTGTCCGCTTTAAACACATACATCATTGTTCCAAAATTCAAAATGCTGACCCTACAGCAGCTTCTTCCCATGCTGGGCAAGGAGTCTTGGCTGGTGACTCTAGATCTCAAGGAGGCATGCCTGCATGTCCCCATACGACCAAATTGCAGAAGATACCTCAGATTTCTTGCAGGATCAGAGCATTATCAATTCTCAGCATTGCCTTTTGGCTTATCTACTGTGCCCAGAGTGTTCACGAAATGCCTGGCATCAGTAATTGCTCATTGCAGGCTTCAGGGAATCCAAATTTATCCATACCTGGACGACTGCCTGATACAAGCGGACAACAAAAACAAACTAGCAGAAGACTTACAAAGAGTCAATGTTAAGTTGTCAATCTCGCCTTCATTCTTGCTTGATGGGTTCGGAGCCGATCCCTCGGCTCCGACTCGGCACTTGCTAAGCTCGAGAGTCACTTTTACCAGCTCGAGGCAGCCCCATATCCCATGATGCAAGGCGGTAAGTACCCAGATCTCGTTTGCCGCTTCGCTTAGGAGGTCTTCTTTTTACCAACTCCTAGTAAGTTATTCACTTTTGTGAGATTTAAGCCCCTTTTAGTAAAAAACCTTTTATTGATAGTTTTAAGTTTATTTTGTACTTTTTCTGACAGAAAATCCCTGTCTCCTTTAATATTTTGTTAGTCAAACTTTTCCTATCCCATCCCCCTGTTAGGGTGTGTGTGTTGGTTTTATAGAATACCTTTTGGTATTTTATTTAATTTAATTTTGACTGGTGTGTGTGTTTTTTCAGCACCATGTCAAAGGAGAGGGTCTCAGGTTTTAAGAAGTGTGACTCGTGCTGTCAGAAGATGTCTCTGACAGACGGTCACACTTCTTGCCTGTGTCTGCGCCCTCTTCACCTGCAGGACTCCTGTGCTATTTGTCATTCCTTCAGCCAGAGAGTCCTGCAGGAGAGACGTAATAAGCTGATTCTTAGGGGCCTTCTTAAGCCGGAGGGCTCTCCGGCTAAGTCGGCTCCACCAAAATCAGCAAAATCTTCCAAGGCCCAGGCTTCTGTATCTAAGCCTGCGGCCTCGGCTCCGACTTCGTTCAGTCGAGATCGCTCGGCTGGAGCCGATTCTAGCTTAACAAAGCCTTCGGCCGATGGCTATCGGTGCGAATCTGTAGTGACCGCCGATGTCGGCTCCGATCGGTTCCGACACCCATGTGGCACAGGCATCGGTGTCGGCCCGATCGGCTCCGACACCGTTACTTTGGTGGCTGTATCGGCTCGGCTGGAGCCGATACATCGAGGCTTCCTGTCGGCTCCGAAGTCAGCTCCGACAGGATCTATAGTATCGGCTCCGATGGCTCTTTCCAGGAAGAGATCGAGGTCTCCTTCCTTGGGGCCGATACTTTCGGCTCCGGCTTCACCTCTTCTATCGGGCGAGCCATCGGAGCCGATCTTCAAGGTCTTCCAGACTGTCAGATCATGACCTTGAGAGAGTGGTCAGTAGATTACTTAAGTCACAGGTACTGGCCCAAATGTTACACAGTCCGTCTCAACAGACGACTGTTGCTCCACACCCCGTTACAGCTCCTCCTTCAACTCTACCCCAGAGCTTGGAGTTGGAGTCTTCGAATGGTTACTGCTACGGCTGGAGGACGGATACCCCTTCTGTTCCTTCAGCCTCTACTCTTATCTCCTCTTGAGACCTTCCTTAGAGGGATTCGTGGTCGGGCTTCCATGGTCTCCTCCGAGGGGTGAGTGGCATCGGACCCTTGTCCGAGCCCGCTCTTCCCTTGGAGCCTCGGCCTGGTGAGCTCGGCTCCGACATCTGCGGAGACTTCCCTTCGGTGGCCCCTGGAGTTCCTAGCTCTTGAGCGGTTCTCTCGGACCTGCCTGGGAGGGGAGCATTCGAGGTGATGAAGAGTGTACTGGCCACTGGTATCAGTCAGCAGTCTGTTCCCGTAGCTCCTCCCTCTTTAGTACCTGTTGTCATCTCTGCCACTTCTCTTGCTACAGGACCCAGAGATCCTCCGCCTCAGGTTTCCCCATTGGGAATTTCCCCCTCTTCCGAGGATTCTCCTGATGTTTCGGGAGATCCTCCTAGGAAGAGGACTTGTAAGAGGAAGCATGTAGACTCCCAGTCTGTCACTGGATACTGACTTTGATGAGTCAGAGGGATCCCCTAGATCCCCCTCTGAGGAGGTCTCCTTCTCAGACATCCTAGAACTTCTGAAACAGAGGGGAAACTGGCCCACCAACAATCCCTCTGAGGATGAGTCAGTATACCTAGAGGCGTTTGGATCTCGGCCCTCCACCTCCTGGGTGTCTCCGCCTTCGACCCCTTATGCAGGTTATTGCACGAAGGCGTGGGCAGCTCCTGACTCTGTAGAGCCAGTCCCTAGGAGGCCTTCAAAATTTATCACTGCCCAGTGACAAACAATTCCTTACTAAGGGTGTCCCGCTGATGCCATGGTGGTGGCTGCGGCCACCAAAAGGAACTTGCAGATCCTTCCGTGCCCGTCCATCCTCCTAATAAGGACTCTAGGACCATGGATAGGCAGTGGCGGATGTTTTCCTCAGCGACCTTTGCTATGCGTTAGCTGAATTACCTTTGTCACTTCACCAGACTCCAGAGATATTCTGGAAGGAGCTGGGAGAAGTAGTTCAGGATCCTACAGCTGCAGGGGCTCAAGAAAAATTGCTTCGCAGCTAGGAACCCTCAATTCCATTGCAAACTCCTCCATGCGGCTAATATCTTATGCTGCGGATGGAGCAGTAGAGCCGCAGGTACAGGTGTGGCTCTTAGGCGCCAAGCCTGGATGCGGCTATGTGATTTTCGGATCCCTTTAAGGCGTCCTTCACAAATTCTCCCTTTGATGGGTCAGCTTTGTTTGGCCCTCAGGTGAAGAAACCTTGACCAGGTGCGAGCAGGACGGCAAGACTCTTTCTGCTGTTGGAGTCCGTTTTCCACCCCTTCTAGACCTTATCCCAAAGGACAGAAGGGTGGGAAGATGTGGTTCCGTAAATCCCAAGGAGTCACGCCGATTCACGTGGTCAGTTTACCCCTAGAGGCAGAGGGGTAACAACAACAGACGCCGCTCTAGAGGCAGAGGGGTCCAAGAACCAGGGAAACAGGGAGCCTCTCTCTGACAAGCCCTTTCAGCATCCCTGAGGTGTTGCCCGGCTGTCCCTCCTTGGAGGCAGTCAGGGGAAGATTATCACTGTACCCAGAAGCCTGGCATTCCCTCACTCAAGACAGATGGGTACAGTCGATCATATCCAAGGGTTACATAATTCCTTTCGAGGAAAGTCCCTTCCCCTCAAGTTCCCTTCCAGATGTACCACCCGGTCTAAGGGAGATTGCAGAGTCAGAAATCTCAAAACTACTGCAAAAAAGAGCCATTCAGCCAGTTACAATAGACCATTCAGAGCCGGAATCTACTCAAGGTTCTTTTTGGTCCCCAAAAAGACGGGAGACTGGAGACCAATATTGGATCTCAGCAGACTCAACAAGTCTGTCAGGAAGACAAGATTCCGAATGGTCACTCTTCAGTCAATTCTGCCCTTCTTACAGAAGGACAACTGGATGTGCTCAATAGATCTTCAGGATGCGTACTATCACATCAAAATTCACAGACGCTCCAGGAGATTTCTCCGCTTTCGGCTGGGGTCCAGTCATTTCCAGTTCAGAGCCCTGCCCTTTGGTCTCACTACAGCCCCAGAGTGTTCACCAAATGCATGGCAGTGGTCACGGCTCACCTGAGGCGTCAAGGATTCCAGGTGTTTCCGTATCTCGGCGACTGGCTCCTGTCAGCCACCACCAGGCATCAGCTTATACAAGCCAGGGATTACACAATAGACCTTTGTTCTCATTTGGGCATCTCAATCAACTTCAAAAGTCATCCTTATCGCCCTGCCAGTCTATTACCTTCATAGGCAAACTTAAACACTGTTCGGATGTCAGCTACCCTTACAGAACAAAGAGTTTCAGACATTCAGACTCATGTCAGGATCATTCTGGCCAGCAAGAAAATACAGGCCAGAATGGTTCTAAAGGTATTAGGTCTCATGGCTGCGGCCATTACTCTTCTTCCCTGGCTCGATTTTACATGCCTTCTTCAGTGGATGCTGTTCACACAGTGGTCATACCAGCAACTTCCAATCGTCACCAGATTCTGGTGACACAGACATGCAAAGAGCATCTTGCTTGGTGGATCACATCGTCTCAGGTTCACCAAGGCAGGTACTTTGTACCCCCATCCCCGATAGCCACTGTCACCACGGATGCCTCCCTGATCGGGTGGTTGGGTCATTATCAGGGCAGGATGGTTCATGGGACGTGGCAGCCGTTCGAGTACCATCTGCACATAAATGTCCTGGAGATGAGAGCAGTGCTTTTAACGTTGCAAGCCCTCAACGACTTTCTTCCCGTAGGGACAATTGCAGTCCACACAGACAACATGTCTGTAGTTTGGTATATCAACAAACAGGGCGGAACCAAGTCCTACCCTTGTGTCGAAGCGCTCAGACTATGGCAATGGGCGATCTCCTCTCATCGGTTTCTGGTAGCAACGCATATCCCTGGGAAAACCAACATTATAGCGGACAGATTGAGCAGAGCTATCCTCATGCCTCACGAGTGGTCTCTCAAGCAATCTATAGCGGAAGAGATTTTTCTGGAATGGGGTCGCCCATGTTGCGATCTTTTTGCTACTCCCCAAAACAGCAAATGTCCAGACTTCTTCAGCCTCTTCCCTCTATCAGGCCATCCCCCCAGAGACGCTCTGACCCAGGATTGGCCCCAGGGACTTCTTTATGCCTTCCCTCCATTTCCTCTGTTTCCTCAGGTGATCCAGAAAGCTACCGTTTTGAGAGCCAAATTGATTCTCATTGCCCCTTACTGGCCTCGACAAGTTTGGTTCCCGTTCCTCCATCATCACCTTTTGGTGCAGCCGTGGCATCTGGACCCAGTGCCAGATCTTCTGATTCACCAATCGGGTCAGCTGCACCGGTCAATCCCTTCTCTCAACCTCACAGCATGGTTGCTCCACTTCCTTCCTTAGCCAGGCTTCCTTTGATCTCTAACCCAGTTAGAGACATCATAGTAGCTTCACTAAAATCCTCTACCAGGAGGATTTACACAAGCAAATGGAAACGTTTCTCTTATTGGGCTAAGGCCCAAAATATTGATCCTTTTACTGCCCCTGTTCAGGCAGTTCTGGACTTCTTAGCAGAGATTTTTCATGCAGGCTCCTCTTCTTCCACAGTCAGAGTTCAATTGGCTATTTCCAATTTTCATGTCGGGATAGCAGATCATAATATTATGTCCCATAGGCTCTGCAGGGCCTTGTTGAAAGGAATTTTCCTACTAAAACCTCCAATCAGGAATCCTCCTCCTCAGTGGGATCTAAATTTAGTGCTGACATCCTTGATTCTTCCCCCCTTCGAGCCAGCTGTTTCTTGTTCCCTGAAATATCTTTCTTGGAAAACGTTATTCCTAGTGGCTATTACATCTGCCAGGAGGGTGTCTGAACTTCATGCTCTTCGGTTCGACCCCTATTTGGTTTTCACAAAGACAGAGTATCTTTGAGAACTAACCCAACCTTTTTACCTAAGGTCGCTTCAAAGAACAATTTGAATCAATCCATTGATCTCCGGTATTTTTCCTAACTATTCAGATAGAGCTGAACAAAAGCTACATTATCTTGATGTCCACCGTCAACTTAGATATTATTTGGACAGAACAAAAATTTAGAAAATCTGATCAACTTTTTGTTTCCTATGCGGATAATAAAAAGGCCTTCCTGTTTCTAAAGTGACTTTGTCCAGATGGCTTTCTTCGGTCATCTCTGAAATTTATACTCAGGGAAAACAGCTGTGCTCAAAACCAAAAGCACATTCAACTAGGAGCTTAGCTACTTCTACAGCTTTTCAAGCTAGACTTCCTTTGGACACTATTTGTGCAGCGGCCACTTGGGCTACTCCTCACACTTTTGTTTCCCATTACAAATTGGACTTGGCCTCCAGGGACAGAGCCAGTTTTGGCTCTACAGTCCTCAAGAGTTTGTTCCATTGAGCCACCCAGGATAGAGGTGCTAGGGACGCGGTCCCATCAAGCAAGAATGAAGGCGAGATTGACAACTTAACATTAAGTTATGTACCTACCATAACGTTCCATGTTAGTTGTCTTCTCTCGCCTTCTTTCTTGCGACCCTCCCTCCTTCCCCCTGGCCTGGACAGACCTTGTATAAGAAACTGTTATGCTAAAGACCATTCAGAGCTGGTCCTTTTTCCATCTGTAAGTTTCTTTCTTCCTTTGGGAAGTATTTTATGCTTGGTGCTATTGCCCTTTGTCAGCAAACGAGATCTGGGTACTTACCGCCTTGCATCATGGGATATGGGGCTGCCTCGAGCTGGTAAAAGTGACTCTCGAGCTTAGCAAGTGCCGAGTCGGAGCCGAGGGATCGGCTCCGAACCCATCAAGCAAGAAAGAAGGCGAGAGAAGACAACTAACATGGAACGTTATGGTAGGTACATAACTTCTTATTTACTTACTGCAAGCCCTGGGATATACAGTCAATATAAAAAAGTCAAGGCTGATACCATCCCAAAGAATAACCTTCTTAGGTGCAGAATTGGACACAACAAAGCAGATGGCATTCCTAACTGCAGAAAAACAAGAACAACTTCCTCTCTACTTCTTGGCATTAACAAAACAGAACCAACTAACAGCAAGAAAAGTACTGCAAGCCCTGGGCTTCATGGCATCCTGCATACTTCTGGTCCCTCATGCCAGACTGCATATGAGAAAGCTACAGTGGTACCTGAAGAATTTATGGTCTCAACACAGGCACAGCCTAGAAACCAAAATACCACTAATCCCATGCCTGAAACAAGAGTTCCTTTGGTGGGCTCAGGCATGCCAGTCAAACACAGGTTTGCCCTTTTACAGCATTCAACCAAGCCAAACCATCACAACGGACGCCTCAGACCTCGGTTGGGGGGCCCACATGCTGGACAAGTGCATACAAGGCCTATGGACTCAAGATCAGCTGCACCTGCACATAAATCTAAAGGAAATGCTGGCAGTAAAACTGGCAATTCAGAATTTCAGACCATTCTTCCAAGAAGGGCAGTTGATGATAAGGACAGACAACACCACAGTCATGTGGTACATCAACAAACAGGGAGGCACACATTCATACCCTTTATGCCGGATGGCACTGGACCTATGGAATATGGCTCTGAGCTACAACATTCAGTTGCAAGCAATTTTTGTACCGGGAAAAGAAAACATTCTAGCAGACATATTAAGCAGAACTACCACGGATGCCCACGAATGGATGCTACACCCGGACATCTTCAAGGCCATCACAAGGAAATGGGGACTACCACAAATAGACTTATTTGCATCCCCACTCAATCACCAGCTCAAGAAATTCTGCACAAGGACGTACCACCCACTTGCTTGGAAGGTGGACTCTCTATCCTTCAGTTGGAAAAGCCTGACAGCGTATGCATTCCCACCCCTTCCTTTGATGCACAAGGTGCTATTAAAAATCAAACCGGAACGTCCAAGGATCATTCTGATAGCTCCAGACTGGCCAAGACAACATTGGTACCCATTACTGAGGAGCATGTCTCGGGGACAGAACGGCTACAACACCCTGCATCCAAACCTGAAAACTCTGCAGCTGACTGCCTGGAACATTACATAAGAGCAACTAACCCAAATTTATCCCAAAGGGTTAAAGACATTATCCTTGAGGCCTGCAGACCTTCAACAAGAAGGAATTATGCAGGAAAATGGAAAAGATTTCTCATTTGGAGTACTGAAAAGGGAAAAGATGTGTCAATGGTAAACATAGCCAACATCCTGGAGTACTTGGCAGAGCTCTTCCATACAGGCCTGTCCTATTCCTCCATCAAGATACATGCATCAGCTATTTCGGCAGAATACAGCTTCGATCCCCCTGTCTTCTCGCATCCTCTGCTCAGACAGTTTCTAAGAGGAATTAAAAATGTAAAACCTCCTAGGAAACCACCATTGCCAGCATGGGACTTGAACTTTGTGCTAGAAAAATTGACACTTCCTCCTTTCGAACCAGCAGCAACAGCAGAACTACAATACCTATCCTGGAAGACTGCTTTCCTGCTGGCAATCACCTCAGCAAGAAGGGTTTCTGAACTACAGGCTTTAATGGCAGTACAACCCTTCCTGATCTTCCATCAAGACAGAGTGTCCATGAGAACAAATCCTACATTTATGCCTAAGGTGGTATCCAGAGTGTCTTTAAACCAGGCTATCCACCTACCTGCATTCTTCCCCAACCCACAGAACAGGGGGGAAAGGCTGTTGCATACTCTGGATGTACATAGACAGTTACGCTACTACCTGGACAGAACCAAGGACAATAGAAAAACTGATCAGCTTCTGGTAGCATATGCAACAGGAAGGGAAGGAAAAGCAATTTCAAAACAGACAATCTCCAAATGGATAGGAAATTGCATCAGATTTTGTTACTCCTACCATGGAAAGCAAACTCCAGAGAACATCAGGCCTCATTCTACAAGGGCTACAGCCACTACCACAGCTTTCTTACGAGGAGTGGCTACCAAGGACATTATAGAGGCTGCTACTTGGACCTCCGTGCATACATTTGCCAAGCATTATAACTTACCCTTATACTCTAGATCCCGAGCAGGGTTTGCCACTGCTGTTTTGCAAGGGATCCTAACTACACCATAATTTATTCTTCCTCCTCCCCTAGTTTGGCTATGGTATTCTACCCATTTGTAAGGACTGCAAATGCATCCTTGAAGGACATAGTACAGTTCTGTACCTACCATAAATGTAGATGTCCGAACAGGAATGCATCTGCAGTCAGGATTACCTCCCTCCTTCCCCTCTGAGGTATTCCTAGGGTATTTGCCCATCTAATAGCTAGCTGGGGGGGATCTATTATGGTGTATTTGTTTGTATATATGTACATACATGCTTATTTTTTGTGTTTGCTCTCTATTATTTGGAAACATTGGCATTTTTCCAAAATTTAGCCTATCCAAGAGGGCGACTGGCATCTGGGGCAAGAAACACTGAGGAAAATGGCGTCGGCTGATGCCTTTATACCCGAAAAGCTGCAGCTATGACGTCGGGTGAAGTGCGACACCAGCCGAGGCCAGACCCAGACTTTGGAATCCGGCCGACCGAAGGGCTGCCTGACGACAGGACAACCCATTTGTAAGGACTGCAGATGCATTCCTGTTCAGACATCTACATTTATGGTAGGTACAAAACTGTACTTTCTTGGTACCCAGAAAGGACAAGGCCTGGAGACCGATACTGGACCTATCTGTTCTGAACACATTCCTGGATATTCCAAAATTCAAAATGTTAACTTTGCAGCAGCTTCTGCCCATGCTGGGCAAGAATACTTGGCTCGTGATCTTAGACCTGAAAGAGGCATACCTGCATGTTCCAATCAGATAATCGTGCAGAAGATACCTCAGATTTAAGGCTGGTTCAATACATTATCAATTTTCTGCACTGCCCTTTGGCTTATCTACTGCGCCCAGGGTCTTTACAAAGTGCCTGTCACCAGTAATTGCATCCTGCAGACAGAGGAATATAAATCTATCCTTACTTGGACGACTGTCTAATTCAAGCAGAGAACAAGGACACTCTTCTTCAGTATCTGGTGTTTCTGAAAAGACTTCTAACATGCCTAGGGTACACAGTCAACAAAAAGAAATCAAAATTAGTACCCTCTTGAGATAAAATTCCTGGGTACAAGCTTAAATACAACTGCCCAGATGGCTTATCTCGTGCCAGAAAAACAAAGGCAACTGACTACCTACTTCACAATGTTGGCAACAAAGGCCCAGTTATCTGCAAGAAAAATTCTGCAGGCTTTGAGCTTTATGGCATCCTGCATCCTACTAATTCCATATGCAAGACCGCATATGAGGAAACTTCAATGGTACCTAAAAAGTGTTTGGACTCAACATTGCCACTGTCTGGAAACAATGATTACTCTCATTCCCTGCCTGCAACAGGAGTTTCGATGGTGGGCAAAGGCTTATCACCAGAATAAGGGACAGCCATTTACATTACCCCCATTCAGGCAGACATTAACAACGGATGCATCAGATTATGCCTGGGGGGCCCACATGGCAGGCATGTGCATTCAGGGCACATGGTCCTCAAACCAAATGCATCTACATATCAATCAAAAAGAGATGCTAGCTGTTGAGAATGCCCTGACAGCCTTCAAGGACCTACTTCATCCAGGACAACTACTGATAAAGACAGACAACACTACAGTCATGTGGTATATAAACAAGCAGGAGGGCACACATTCTTACCCCCTTTGCAGACTAGCCAGGACATTGTGGGACTCTGCTCTGATTTACAAAGTACACCTGCAGGCACAATTCCTGCCAGGAAAGGAAAATACTCTGGCAGACGTACTAAGCAAGAAACCTCATGGATCCCCACGAGTGGAAGCTGGATCCACAAGTCTTCATCATGATAGCAAGGCAATGGGGATGCCCCGACATAGATCTATTTGCCTCCACTCACAACTACCAATTAACAAGATTATGCACCAGGACTTGTCCCAGACAAGCATGGAAAGTGGGCACCCTATCAGTATATGCCGTTCCTCCACTGTCTCTCTTCCCCAAGGTACTCCTAAAGTTCAGACAGGAGAAGCCAAAGATGATATTGATTGCTCCAGACTGGCCACGCCAATACTGGTACCCAATCCTAAGAAACTTGTCTGTATGTCCAGCGTGGACCTTACCTCAAATACCTAGTCTACTGTCCCAGCAAAACAATCAGATCCAGCAAAACAATCAGATCCAGCACAGCCAACTCAGGACATTAAACTTGGCAGCATGGCGGATAATGTAGTCATACAAAAAACACCTCTCAGTAAAGCTGTGATGGATGTCATTCTGGAAGCCAGAAGGCCTAGTACTAGAAAGTCTTATGCTGGCAAATGGAAGAGATTTTGTGCTTGGAACCAGGCACAAGGAACTGATGCAGCTGTACCAAATATTCCTCAGATTCAGCAATACTTAACTGAGATGCTGGACAAAGGCCTATAGTTTTCATTAATTAAAATTCATGCCTCTGCCATTTCGGCTCATTACAATACAGAGCCACCACTTTTTTCTCCTCCTTTATTAAAGCAGTACCTCAGAGGAGCCAAAAATTTAAGGCCTCCAAGGAGATTACTAATACCTGCATGGGACCTCAACTATGTCTTGGAAAAGCTCACCCTGCCTCCTTTTGAGCCAACTGCTACTGCTGATATAAAGTTTTTATCTTGGAAAACAGCTCTGCTCCTGGCACTTACTTCTGCAGTACTAGTTTCAGAGCTACAGGAGCTCATGGCTGTGGAACCTTTTATCATTTTTTATCCAGACAGGGTCTCTGAGGACTAACCCAACATTTATGCCTAAAGTGGTGTCCACTGTGGCTCTTAACCAAACTATTCATCTGCCAACTTTTTATCCAACTCCACAGAACAAGGGGGAGATAATTCTGCATTCTTTGGACGTACACCGACAGCTTAGATTCTACCTAGACAGAACCAAAGCTCTCAAAGACAGAACTATTACTAGTGGCATATGCTGCAGGATCGCAAGGAAAGGCTATATCAAAGCAGACTGTTTCCAAGTGGATAGGCCACTGCATTCGTTTCTGCTATTTACACCATGGCAAACCAGTGCCTAAGGGCATTGGGCCACATTCCACCAGAGCTGCAGCCACTTCAGCAGCCTTTCTCAGAGGAGTACCAACCAGAGACATTTTAGAGACAGCTACTTGGAGTTCAGTGCACACATTTACAAAGCATTATCATCTGCCACTCTACTCTAAATACAGGGCAGGCTTTGCCACTGCAGTTCTGCAGGGCCTCATAGCTGCTCCTAATGCTGTTGAGCTCCAGCCCCCCCAACCATAGCTTTGGGACTCTACCCAAATGTAATGACTGCAACAGTGAAACACGAAGAACATAGTACAGTTGTGTACACCTACCATAAATGTAGATGTTAGAGTGTATTCGCTGTTGCAATCCAGGTTACCCACCCGCCATCCCCCTTTTTTCTCTATGGATCTCATCTTATCTTTCCTTCTCTAATTCATACAACCTATGTGGTGTATTTGCTTATAGATGAAGGTAAAATTTATATTGGTACACTTATTGAGATATATATATATATATATATATATATATATATATATATATATATATATATATATATATGTGTGTGTAAAGTTTGGTTACCCTTTGTAGAGGTAGCTGACGTGGGGCAAGAAAAAGTGAAGAAAATGGCGTTGACCGCTTCTTTTATACCCCTGACGACCTGACGTCAGGGATGGGGCGACAGCAGCTGACGCAGGACCCAAGACTTTGGAATTCAGGCCGGCTGCTTTTTATACTTTCCTTAAGGTTACTGGAAGTCACGTCTGGAGCTTGCACTTCTGACTGTTTAAGAACCATCTTCTTTGAGTCATATAGACACACTGGGGGGTTGTTTCTTGGGGTTATCAGGGAAAGGGATGGAACTGAACTGCCATCTCCTTGTTTGTCTTCCATCAGGCTGTTGGTTGCAAAGTAAAACAACAGAAGGTTAAACATAATTTGTCTGAAGACATGGTATCTGTTGAAAAAGGTGATTTTTCTCAAGTTGTCCAGGCAGTTAATACAAGCTTTTAATCCTGGTGCATAGAAATCCTTATCTAATGGCATTGTTACTAAAGAAATTTCCGAGGAAAATCTGTCTGATTCTGACTTTGACAGAGACTGGGCTTCTTCAGTAGATGCACAAGCCTGTAACTGATTTAGCAGCAGACACTCCTTTGGAGGATTTTTTTGTTAGAATGTTTCCAGTATGAATGGGGTATAGATTTTTGGCAAATGGGAATGTGGTAGAGCACTGATCCCATTGGAACTTTCAGCCGTATCCTAGGGTAAACAAAACCGATGACATTAAATAATGTAAATAAAATTCAATATATACGTGTATTGTATACAAAATGAATGCCATAGTTGGCTTGAGGATATAAAGGTAACATATCAGTGACATTATATACAGAGTGACTGAAAAAAAACAATGTTTACATACATGATATATAGAGGAAATGGGAGTTGGCATGCTAAAAGAATTGCAATTAAAAATACAGAGAAAGGTATATAGAGGGAAGAAGGATATGGAGAAGTTGTATGACCAGAGATATAACTGTTCTTTTATCCTAGTGTCATGAAATTTGCTTTTATTTCCGATTTGAAAAATTGGATAAGAGGCATGAATGTTAAGAAAAGGGAAAAAGTTTCAGACTAATGTCTGAGGAAGGTTGGTCTGTGCAGTGAAGCCATTTTGGTGGGTTTGGAGGAGAAGACGTGAGTGTTTAATATTACAGAGGGTTGTACATTATCTCTTAATAGATGTTCTTCATCTCACATTGCTGCAGTCCTTACATATGGGTAGTCCGCTGTCCTCGGTCGGCCCGAATACCAAAGTATTAGGCTGACGTCGGTCATGGGTGCTCAAATTTGACATCAGAGCGTCAGGGTATAAAAGCGCATGACCGACGTCATATCCTCAGTCTTTTTTGCCGCATGGTCTGATGCAGAAGCAGCGTTGCAAGTGCCGTTCGGCGTTCTGAAATTTTCGTATTCTGAGTTTCAGACCGAAACCA
Source organism: Protopterus annectens (assembly GCF_019279795.1). Classification (NCBI taxonomy): domain Eukaryota; kingdom Metazoa; phylum Chordata; order Ceratodontiformes; family Protopteridae; genus Protopterus; species Protopterus annectens. Next base: position 1,216,615,197 of record NC_056735.1, read on the forward strand.
AGTTGGGCTAAGTACCCCGTTGGGGAATATTTTTGTTTTTTCTTGCCTAAGTTAATTCCGGATGTCAGAAAAAGTGAATAATTGTATTTCTTGTGGGAAACAGATACCGCATAGGGATTATCACTCTCTTTGTATTCCTTGTTTGGGACCTGAGCACGACGTAGTCGGGTGTCGGTTTTGTGCTAGGTTTAATAAGCGCACCATAAAACAAAGGTTAGATTGCGCTAGGTTAGTCTTTGGTAAGCGGTGTAATTATAATATGCCGTCGGATCCTCCGACACCCGCTTCCACGAAGAAGCGCAAAGACAAATCTTTGAAACCTAGACAGGATGATTCGTCCGTTTCGGACGCCGGTCCTTTAGAAGCTACAGTGGAACAGGTGGATCCGGCTGAAGTTTCTGTTGAGTCTCAGGGGGAAACTTTGATTTTGCAAGATGTGGCCTCACAGCAATCAGGTCAGGCTGAAGGGGCCTCTCAGGTTACTGTTCTCCCTTCTATGCCTAAGGTGGTTAGGCCTCCTGCTACTATTTCTAAGGCTCCTTCTAAGGGCAGGTCTGTTTTGCCTTCCTCTGGTGTCAGTCCTGGTGCTTCAGGGTCTGTGCCTAAAAAGCACATGCTTAAAATGGCAGAAGATTTGATTACTTTAATTAGAGGTTCTATGCCCCCTCCTGATAAGAGGCCCAGGGTGGAGCCAGAGTTGGAAAGTTTAGATCAGGCCTCAGATGATTCAGAGTCTTCTGCTGAAGACATTCAAGATTTTCCTCCTTATTCTGATTCTGATGCAGAGGATTCCACTCCTTCTGCTTCTCCTCCAGAGGATTTTTCATTTTCAGAAACTCTACATTCCATGAGGGAGCATTTTAAGTGGGAAGGACAGGATTTCTCTGATTCACAGAAGAGGCTTAGGGAATTCTTGTTTTTACCACAGCATAGACCCTTGGCTATACCTCCTGTTTTGGATGTTGTTCAAGATGTTTTCTCAGAGGCTTCCCTTAATCCAGATTCTTTGCCTCCTGCCAGTTAAACCGGACAGGTATTACAGGGTGCCTGAGGCTCATAAATATCTGTATAAGAGTCCTAGGGCAGACCCAGAAACTATTAGTCAGGGGCCTAAGGGTGTTAGAGCCTCTGTTGTAAAGAATCCGGTTCCTCTAGATAAGGAAGCTAGAGCTTTGGATAGATGGGGTAAGAAGGTGTATACCTCTTCTACTTTAGCAATGAGGGCTTTAAATTGCCAGTTTCATATGTTGAAGTATCAGAATTTCCTCCTTTCTCAGCTAAAATCTAAAGTGGATGCTTTGGCAGAGGGCATAGAGTGTAAAGAATTGCGGGATTTAGTACATGTCTCTGAACAGGTGGGTAAACATTCTTTGCAGTGTGGTTTTGATGCTTTACAGGCTTCTTCTAGGGTGGCTGCCACTGGTTCAGTTCTTCGTAGGCACGCCAGGCTTAAGGATCAGAATTTGTCCGAGCATGTTAAAACTAGAATTCTGGATGCTCCTTTACAGTCTGAAGTTTTGTTTGGTCCCCCTGTGGAGTCGGTTTTAAAGAAAATGGAAGACAAGGCTAAGTCTATGCAGACTGTTAAAGATTTTTTGCAGGTGCAACCTCCAAAGTTTAGTAGAAATTGGCCTACTAAGGGGTGGACGTACCCTTCTGATTCTCAGTCTAGGGGTAGATCTAGACGTGGTAGGGGCAGAGCTCAGAGTACCTTCAGGCCTAGAACATGGAGTTCGCCTGCACAATCTGCAGGTGAGGGCAGGGGCCAGTCCTTTCGTAAACAGGCCCAATGACCTGCATTTTCAGCTGCCAGATTCTTCTTGCCTGGCAGCTCCTTTGGGAGGAAAGTTAGCACTTTTCAAGCAAAACTGGCTTTTAGTCACCCAGGACAAATGGGTATTGAACATTATAAACCGAGGCTACAAGTTCTATTTCCATACATTGCCTCCTTTCAAAGGCATGCCAGACGTTCCTCCGCGGCAAAGGATAGAGGCTCACAAACAGATTTCTTTACTTCTTCAAATGGGAGCTATACAGCCAGTTCCTCTGTCAGAAGTGGGCCTAGGATTTTATTCTCGCCTGTTTCTAGTACCAAAGAAAGGGAACACGTGGAGACCGATTTTAGATTTATCTATCCTGAACACTTACCTGGACATTCCAAAGTTCAAAATGCTGACGTTACAACAGCTTTTACCTCTGTTGGGAAAAGATCACTGGATGGTAACTTTGGATCTCAAAGAGGCTTATCTTCATGTTCCTATCAGGCCCAGTTGCAGGAGGTACCTGCGTTTTCGGGCTGGAGATTTACATTATCAGTCCTCTGCATTGCCCTTTGGCTTATCTACTGCGCCCAGGGTGTTCACAAAGGTTCTGGCTCCAGTGATAGCCTTTTTCAGGTTAAGAGGAATACAGATTTATCCTTATTTGGACGATTGCCTGATTATTGCACAAGACAAGGACGAACTTCTTCATCATCTACAGTATGTGATGGTAGTGTTAAGATGCCTAGGGTATTCTGTGAACGAAACAAAGTCCAGTCTAGTACCCCCTCAGGACATGTGCTTTCTGGGTGTGAGACTGAATACAGCTTCCCAGATGGCTTTTTTGACCCCGGACAAACAAAGAAGCCTTTCTCTTTATTTCCATCAAATGTCTCTACAGTCCAGGCTGACTGCAAGGACAGTCCTTCAAGCCTTGGGGTTCATGGCATCTTGTATTCTGGCGCTTCCCAATGCCAAACTGCATATGAGGAAGCTTCAATGGTATCTCAAAAATGTATGGACACAACACTGCCAAGATCTAGACACTGTCATTCAGATAATACCTTGCATTCAGAAGGAATTTTTGTGGTGGGCTCAGGAATGTCACCTAAACAAGGGACTCTCTGTGACCCGACCAGAGGCGAGTCAGATAATAACGACAGATGCCTCGGACAAGGCTTTGGGAGCACACCTCAATGGAAAATGGGTGCAAGACACGTGGCCTGTCAGACTTCAACATTTGCATATCAACTTAAAGGAGATGTTAGCAGTCCAATTTGCATTGATGGCTTTCAAGGATTTACTTCACCCAGGGCAGGTGTTGATTCAAACAGACAACACTACTGTCATGTGGTACATCAACAAGCAAGGGGGAACCCATTCGTACCCTCTTTGCAGACAAGCGATGATTTTGTGGGAGACTGCTCTCAGTTTACACCTCAATCTTCAGGCAAGGTTTCTACCAGGAGCACAGAACTCCTTAGCAGATGTGTTGAGCAGACAAATAGTGGATCCTCACGAGTGGAAATTGGATCCTCATGTATTTCAAAAGTTGACAGTGTTATGGGGGACTCCAGACAGACATAGATCTGTTCGCTTCTCCACTAAATTACCAGTTGCCAAAGTTTTGCACAAAAATGTTTCATCACACAGCTTGGAAGGTGGATGCTCTATCATTCAGTTGGAGCAATCTTCATGTCTATGCCTTTCCACCTCTGCCTCTCCTCCCCAAGGTGCTCTTGAAGGCCAGACAAGACAAGCCATCCATGATTCTGATAGCGCCGGATTGGCCTCGACAGCACTGGTACCCACTACTGAGGAGTTTAGTACGGGAGCCTCCATGGCCTCTGCCTTTGATTCCGCACCTTTTGTCTCAGGAGGGCAATCACTTCCTCAATGTCAGGATTCAGTCTCTGCATCTAACAGCCTGGCATATTCTGTTTTAGACCCTGGAGGGTCTCCGCTTCCACAACAAGTTTTGAATGTTATTTTGGAGGCCAGAAGGCCTAGTACAAGGAAAGTTTACGCTGATAAATGGAGGAGATTTTTTATTTGGAGCAAAGCGAAGGACTTTGATGTTTCCAAGCCTGATTTAAGTGCTTCTCTTCAATATCTTACTGAGTTATTGGACAAAGGTTTGTCTTTCTCCTCTATAAAGGTTCATGCTGCAGCCATTTCTGCTCACTATGACTGTGACCCTCCTTTATTCTCTCATCCTTTTGTTTTAAGCAATTTCTTAGAGGGGCAAAGAACATAAGACCCCAACGTAGAGCTCCTACTCCTGCTTGGGATCTCAATTTTGTGTTGGAAAAACTTACTCTACAACCTTTTGAGCCTGCAGCTACTGCCGAGTTAAAGTATTTGTCATGGAAGACTGCTTTTTTGTTGGCCATTACCTCTGCAAGAAGGGTTTCTGAATTACAGGCCCTTATGGCAGTGGAACCTTTCCTGATTTTTCATAAGGATAGGGTATCTTTGCGTACTAATCCTTCCTTTATGCCTACAGTGGTTTCTAGTGTGGCCTTGAACCAAACTATTCATTTGCCTACTTTTTATGCAAACCCCCAAAATAAAGGGGAGAAGATTTTGCATACTTTGGATATTCACAGGCAGTTGCGTTATTATTTGAGCAGAACCATGGGGTTCAGGCAGTCTCAGCAGTTGTTTGTTTCTTTTGCTTTAGGTTCTCAGGGAAAACCTGTTTCAAAACAAACTATTTCTAAATGGATTGGTTTTTGTATTTCTTTCTGTTATTCCCATCATGGTAAGGAGATTCCGGCTGAAATCAGACCTCATTCCACTAGAGCTACTGCCACTTCTACTGCCTTTCTCAGGGGGGTAGCTACAAAAGATATTTTGGAAGCAGCTACTTGGAGTTCAGTACATACTTTTTCTAAACATTACCACCTTCCTCTTTATTCTAAGTCTAGGGCTGGATTTGCCACTGCAATATTACAGGGCATTTTAGCAGCCCCTAATGCTTTATGATTTTGCCATCCTCCCTTTACCTCTGCTTTGGGATTCTACCCATATGTAAGGACTGCAGCAATGTGAGATGAAGAAAATAGTACAGTTTTGTACCTACCATAAATGTAGATGTTCGAAGATCCACATTGCTGCAGTCCAATTTACCCTCCCTCCTTCCCCACTGTAGTTTGGCATGGTTATATGGTTTGGGTGGTGGTTGTTGTTGGGCATGCTTTTGGGAGGTATTCTATTTTTGGCTGTGGCCTTTCTTTTTAGGGCCTTCTGGCATCTGGGGCAAGAAAAGACTGAGGATATGACGTCGGTCATGCGCTTTTATACCCTGACGCTCTGATGTCAGATTTGAGCGCCCATGACCGACGTCAGCCTAATACTTTGGTATTCGGGCCGACCGAGGACAGCGGACTACCCATATGTAAGGACTGCAGCAATGTGGATCTTCGAACATCTACATTTATGGTAGGTACAAAACTGTACTTTTTGGCGGGGTGAGTGTTATTCATTTGAATTAAGGCAATATTATGATCATGTTACAAGTGGATATACTTCAATCTTCACCTATCCCTCTCATTTTTCCAGCCGTTGAGGATGTTTTAATGTAGTAATCCTCCTCCGTTTTCAGCATCCAGTAAGGTGGATAGACGGTATCCAGTACCTCAGTGACAAAAATGTTTTCTCTACAGCTGCATTATCTACCTTTTCTCTAGCTGACAGTGGATTTTGTTACTACCAGCCCCTCTTCATTGGATAAAGAAGGGAAGGTATTGGAGAGGTTTGGTAAGTTAAGCTAATGTTGAAAATGAGAAAATTGTCAAATTCTCATTACCAGGTGCATGTGTAGATGGATGCTCTGCTTTGTGCAGGCGGTTTGAGGGAATACTCTGCCTTTCTTCCTGCAGAGTATAGCTACTTTTTGATTTCTAGTGTTATTAAATTTCCCAAGTGTCTAAGTATGCTTTGAAGAGTGTGCGTGTTAATGCAGACACTGTAAGTCTGCGGCCACTGCTAAAGTTATGAGGAGATATACTTGGGTACGTAACCAAATGTTTACTAATGAAGTGAAGTCTGAAATTTTGAATTCTGCACTAAATAAGGTTTGACTTTGCCCTCAAACATTTTGATGAAAGAAGAAAGTTAAATCAGGTTGTGTTTTCAGATTTTAAGACCCCTTTACAGATCTCCCATATCCTCTTTTCCTTTTAAGAAAGCAAGCGAGCAGTCCCGGCAAATGGGGTACAAAAAGAGATGGCCAGAGGGGAGCAATAAGATCCCAGGATCTTTTCCAGAAAGGGGATAGTCTAATACTTAAAATGGTGGCATATAGTCATTCTTATCCTCCATCTTCTCCCCTCCTGCCCCTATCTTTCAGTCTTTTAATCTGTCCCAGAAACTTGTCACATTCCTCTTTGGCAGCCAGTTGTTTAGACTCCTTGGTGCTAAGAGTGGTTCAGTCTTTTTTAAAAGTTGATCCTATTGTGGGAAACACCACAGATAGACATCTTTTTCTCATTTTAAAACTGAACAAGTTCTGTTCCAGGACTTCTCATGGTAAGCCTGGAAGACTGAAGTATTTGCATTCCTGTGGTCGGAAATGTTCCTGTATGCATCTCTACCCTTTCCACTGATATCAAGAATAATTCTGGTGATTCAGAACTCTCCAGAGGCATTATTGTGACTCCCTTTTGGCCAAGGCAGCATTGGTAATCCGTTCTTATGCCAGTGGCCAAGGACAATTGCCGCAAGCTTCCTCAGACTGGACCTACTCCCCCAGCATAGGTGGAGTTTGACCCCATTCTCAAACAGATTCTACTAATTGCCTGGATGACTCAGTTTTGATTCCTTTTAACTACTTCTCTCATGAGGATTTGCAGCAGGTGCTGAAGGGGGCAAGAAAACATGCTAGTAGGAAATCTTGTGTTGGCAAATATGAATGGTTTTCTACTTGTTGCCTAGCTAGTAACCAGAGTCCTGTCGGGGATTACATACTAATGGTTCTGAAATATGTGCAAGAGTTACTTTTCCCTGGCTTGCTTTACTTCTCTATCAAGGTATATCTTGAGACCATTTCAACATGTCTGTGTAGGGATCCTCCCTTTCTCTGTTTTTGGTAAGTGTCTGAAGGGGATTTTGTAGATTAGGCCTCCTAGAAATCAGATGTACCCTTCTTGAGATCTTAACTTTATGCTGGAAGAATAAACAGTCTCCCTTTGAACCAGCTTTTCAGGCTGATGGTAAGGTTCATTACTTGGAAGACTGTTCTTATTGCTGTTACATCTGCAAGAAGTGTATCTGAGTTGCAAGCTCTCATGGTTGGTAAATCCTATCTGGTCTTCCATAGAGACAGGGTCTCATTAAGAGCAAATCACTCATTTGTGCCCAGAGTTTTCAGAATTTACTTTTGGAGACTGTTGGCTTGATTTAATGTCCTATCCAGACTTTCAAAAAAGGGGAGAAAACAGTCTACATATTCTGTACTCTATGTATATAGGCATTTCAGGTAGTATCTTGATAAAACTAATTTTAGTAGAAAAACAGATTAGAGGTTTATTTCTTATAATAGGGCCAAGAAAGGACAATCCAAGTAAAAATGGGCTAGTTAAAGATGGCTGTTCTCTGCCATTTCCTTTTGGTTATGTCCACCGTGGTAATTAAGTTCCAGGCCGTATAAAGGCTGATTTTTCTAGAACCTTGGCATCTACTAAAAATATTGGTCAAGGGATCGACTCTAGTAATATTGTAAGATACAGCAGCTTTGTCTTCTGTAAATACCTTTACAAAACACTACATGTACAAAACATTACTAATTGCATTCTTTTACCAGGTCCAGGACTGGCTTTGGTAGGGCATACTACAGAGGCTTCTGGATCACTATCCTTCCTCTTCCTGGGCTGGATAGTCATTTTCGTAACCAATCCATGTAGCTAAAAGGATACTGCAGCAGCGAGAGCAGTGAACATTGTACAGTTGTGTAAGTTTCACTTTCCATACCAATAGATGTTAGGAGTTTTGTCTGCTGAAGTAGTTTCACCCACCCAGCATATCACCTTCTGTATATTTGTTTGGTGCTGCTATATCTTTTAGAGGTGCAGAATGAGTACACTCTTCTTTCTCTCTCTAGTGGCAAGAAAGTCCTAAAGATTTCTTCACTCTGACTGCTGATTTCCTTCCTGTGTGCTTGCCAATCAACAGTGATAGTAATGGGTAGTCAGAGGTTACAACTCATAAAGCTGAAAGACGGCAGTAGTGAGGAATTCAAAGATCTATTGTATTTTTATATACAACGGACAACTTTACTTTATGGAACTTCTGGCTTTACCCATTATACAGTGGGTGTTTGTAATTTCTTTTCAAAATCTTTTTATTCATTTTATAACACTAACTTAACAGTATATGAACAAGAAAACCTATTTACTTGTCCATAACAATTAAAAAAGCAATATACATAGAACACTTAATATTTCTCTAAAAGATTAGGCAATTTTGTCCAATCAGTTAAATGATGAGTTATATTGTTAGTTCTTACAAGATGAATAAGCTCCACTTTAGACTGGAGTAGATTGATATTTCCAATTTTAGTAGCAATTTTCTTTGCTTTTATTTATTAATTTCATTTCTTTTCTTTCTTTCCCATTTAACTGGGTTAGTCCAGCTGAGTTTGCAACAAACCCATTTTCAGTGGAGACCAGAGGGGCAAAGCCCCAGCAAACACAAGTAAAGATGTTGACAAGGTACAAATATTAAATAAACAATCACAGTACAAAATAATTGTAAAAAAAGTAAAGATTACCTATTTGCATTGCATTGATAGTAAGCAATCTGTTTTCAGTGGAGACCCAAGGGGAAAGTGCCCCAGCAAGTATAAGCAAAGATAAACATAGCACAAAAACTGTTAAAAATAATGCAAATATGAAGTTTATTATAAAGAGAAAAAATAAAAAAATTATGAACATTAAGGGGTTGCACTGATAGCAGTGGTCTAAATTTACTACATGTAAGAGTAAAAAAACAAAAGATTATCATTGTTCAAAAGAAGGAAAATGTGCAGACATTGATAGGAAGTGGGGGTGGGATATAGTGTGGAGAATGGTAAGGCGGAGAGAAAGGAGGGGGCTACAGTAGTAGAGATGAGGGTTTAGGAGGTTAGTTTAAGCAGAAGTTACAACAGAGAAAGAAAGTTAGGAGATGTAACAGGTTATACAGGAGGACAGGCTAAGACTATGTGTGGTAAAGGCAACGCCATGATTTTTGTTTAGTAGGTGAGATTTAAGCTCCTTTTTAAAACAGGGAAAGGAAAGGTTGGGTCTAATAAGGAGAGGGAGTTTGTTCAAATTTAGTGAGACAAGAGTGTTTGTAAAGTAGTTTGCCAATATTCCTTTTGGGTTTATAAACTGAGAGAAGATGCTGATCAGCACTCCGGAGAGGCGTATGGGTGTGGAGTAATGTATAACATGAGAGGTGAGAGCAGGGCAGGCAGAGGGGTTGTTGAGTATGGAAAAGGTAGTGTGGAGTTGCAATTGGAGGAGAAGGTGCGGAAATTCCAGCCACTGAAGTTTTAGTGAGAGGCATTGATGCGACAAGTGGTTGGTTTAGAATAAATCTGGCAGTTTTGTTACATGTTCCAGTTTCTGGACATGTATAGAAGACTAGATAAGAGGAAATGCCTGCGCAAGAGTGCATTTAGTGGCAGTAGTAAGGAATATTTTGTTCCTATAAAGTAGTCCAAGTTTTTGGTGCATTTTTTTTTTTTTGATGGCCTGTTGTACGTGCAAGTCAAATTTTAGTCTGTCATTATTACCCAGGGAGTTTGGTGTGTGAGGCAGGGGAGATAGTGGTGCCATCTAGGGAAAGAGAAAATTTGGGTTTAAGGTGGGAGAGTGTTTGAGGTAGGAAGAGGAGGAGGAGTTTTCTTCGGGTTAAGGATTAGTCGATTATTTTTGAGCCATTTTCAACAGATAAAGGAATTCTGTGTTAGTGTGTGTAGTTCAGAGATGGTATTGGAGATAGATAAGACAGTAGTTGTCTGCATATTGTATTGCAGATGAGAGACTGCAGGATCAATGTAGGTTGTTGGTAAAAATGTTGAAAAGGAGCAGTCCAAGTATGGAGCCTAGGGGTACTCCTATTTGAGCAGCAAGGACTGGTGAGAGAGCATGCTGCCATCTAACAGCTTGTTTTCTGCCAGTAAGGTAGGATTGGAACCAGCCCAAGAGTAGGAGAGGTTTAGGTCTGAGAGTTTAAGAAGGGTGGGATGAGACACAGTGTCAAAGGCATTAGAGAGATCAAGGAATGGACAGGAGACAGGGAGGTTGTCCCTAGGTTCTGCAACCTTTTGAGTAAAGAAATAGTAAGTCAGTCGAAGTACTGTGTTTAGGGCGGAAACCATGTTGTGAGGGGGTGAGGAGATTTTAGTCAATGAGAGAGGACAGTAGTTGAGTATGTATACATTTTTCAAGGATCTTTGAGAGCAGTGTGAGAATAACAATTGCTCTATAGTTGGAGGGTTCAACACAGTTGCCACCTTTGTGCAGAGGAGTGGTATGGAAGGATTTCCATATTTCCGGTATGGTAGATTCCTGAATGAAGTGGCTGATAGATAACAGGATATGCAATAGTCAGCAGCAATTTTCAGAAATTGGGGGGGGGGGGGTTATGGGCGAAGAGATTGGTCTGACTTTAAGAAGCAGGTATTTGATATATTTAGTAGAAACAGGTCGCAAGATAAAAGGCTGAGAGACCGAGGAGCATATAGGTTTAGGGGGAGGTGAGGCTGACAGAGTTGGGATGAGCAGAGTTACCAGAGGTTAGGAGTTTAGAGATGCTGTCTATGAAGTGTTTAAGTCTGCAGTTTCAGAGGGAGAATGATAGGGGAGATGGTTGGGGATGGTAGGAGAACCAGTGTGGAGCAGGGAGTTGATAGCAATCCTGTGGTCCTTTGGGTGAGAGCTTTGAAATTTATTAAAATGTTCATCCAAAATAAGTTTTTGTACACAATTTGTGAGTTGCTTATAACCTTGGAGAAAGGTGGGAGTTTTAGTGGTTTGCAGTTTTTTCCACAGAGCATCTCTTGCATGCATCAAAGCATGAGTAGCTTTGGAGAGCCAGGGTGCAAAATTAGATTTGATTCTGATTTTGCGAGTTAGGGCAAGAGTTTAGGACATAAAGGAAAATTTGGTTGAGTTTAGTAACAGCATAATTGAGGGGGAGAATTTTTAGGAAAGACCAGTTGTTGACAGAGTCTATAGTTAAAGGTTTCAGGGGAAAAGTTAGTCATTTTCCTACAGCCTATGTAGAGATGGGGCTTAGATGAGGGTACCTTTGGATAGAGATGGGAGAATGATCACTAATAAAGTCAGGGAAGGTAGAAGGGTTACAATAGTTGTTTGGAGAGTAGCATTTTTACTGTAGTGGGTAGGAGTAGTGGAGCCAGTAGCATTTTTACTGTAGTGGGTAGGAGTAGTGATCAGCTGCGAGAATCCATACAGGTTTATGAAATGTTGGGATGAGTGACCAATAAGTAAGTTCCAATCTATATTAAAATCTCCAGGAGTGATGGTTTCATAGGGGATGGAGGTGTGTACCCAGGAGAGTACATCTTCAAGATTAGGGATGTCTTTACCTGGGTGGGATATAGATAGAGGCAATAACAGACTTCCTGTAGTTATTTATGTGGCATACTAGGAGCAGTAGTTCAGCAGGGGAGAAATTAGGCAGGGTAATGTCTATAGGCATTTGCGTCAGTGAAACAGAGTACAAGATAGCTACTCCACTGCCTATTTTGGGTGTCCTGTCAGACCTGTAGATATTGTATTGAGGTGGAAGAAATTCAGTGCAATTGATGAGAGGTTTTAGCCAGTTTTCCGATAGGGCCAGGATGTGAAGTTTGTGTTGGGCCAACCATGCATGAAGTTTGGGTGTTTTGTTGTTTAGGCTTTGGATGCTCATTGTAGAGAGAGAGGGAGAGAGAGATGTTTGAGGCTGGAGATATTTGATGTTTTTGGGCGGACAGCAGATGGAGGAGGGGAGTGGAGAGAGAGAGGAGAGACCCGGATTGGGTGGATGTCACCAGAAAAGCAAAAACAAGATGGAAAAGGTGAGGGTGGTCAGTAAGGAGAATGGGGTATTTGAGTTTGGGCTTAGGAGTAAGAGTGCAGTAGGCCATGAGTTTAAAATTGACATTGAATGGGGGAGAGATGAGAGGGGGCAGTAGTCAGTGGAGCTTGGTTATATGTTGGAAGAGGTTTGGGAAAGGTGGGGGAAGAGGGGAAGATAAGCTGCTCATTGTGGTAGGAAGTGCTTAGGGCTAGTGAGATTAGAAGTGGGGAAAAATAGCAGTAAGGATAGCATTTTGTGGTGGAAAAAGGGAAAGGGTTATAGGGAAAAATATAAAGAAATGTACTGGGGAAGGGAGGTGGCTTAGAAATAAGTGGTGTGAGGAAAGGAACAGTGTCTTGGTGGAAATAGTGAGTATGTGAGGAGATAGGTGTGCTAGGGCGTGAAAGAGGCAAGTGTGAGACGAAAGCCACAGAGGAGGCAGGCCAAGGTGGGCAGGGAAAAGGAGAAGATTGGTGATGAGGTGGAAAGAGTGAAAGGGTGAAGGGTCAAGTTGTAGTGGTGGGAGGGGGCTGTGGGAGTGACCAGACAATAAGGTGAAAGTATACATTTGAGGATACTTATGGTAGATGGGATTCGGGGGTGGGAGATGGGAGCGAAGCAAGCCTGAGCAGAGTGGGCATAAACCACACCACAGGTAAGTTTAATGTAAGGGCCTAAAATCTGCACTCAGCACTTCAATTTTACTTACTTTTATCAAGAAAGATAGACTAACAGTATAAAATTTTAAGGTTTTTATCAGGGTTACTTGTTCAAATGTCAGACAAATGAGAAACTTTCAAACAAGAATCTCTGTGTGAGTGTTAGCCACAAAAGGTGCAAGATATAGCTGCAAAGGTTAGGGTCAGAGAGACAAATGTATGAGTAAGTTTACTTTAGTTACAGGGGAAGGAAGCAAAAAAATAAAGCAGAAAGAGCCCTATGGCTGACCAAAATGGTGACTTGCTTTGTTAAACAGTACGATAAAAGAGCTTAAAGTACTTTGTATTTGTAACCTACACTGTTTAATTGTTGGGAGAGAAAACGTTTTTGTTAGACTGTAGTGGCCAGTTGCATTGTCATAAACACAGTTTTGCAGGAGCTGCAGTGCACTAGTGTAGGTAAATGCAGAGTTTGAACTGTGAGTCATGCCAGGTCAGCCAAGGGGGGAGAGAGAGAGAGGTAATCCTAAGCACCTATAGAGAGGATAGACCATAGTAAAAAGGTTAGTTTTTTTTTTAGGAATGACTTCAGGAGCATTGAAAAGGATAAGCGAGTCAAATTTATACAGTTGTCATTCCACAGAGCTTTACAAAGATATCTAAAGTCTAACCAAAATGGGGGAAATTATTTTGCAGTTAACAACCATATGTATCCAGTCAGCATCAGGGTGTCCACATCTCCAGCATTTCATCTTTATCTCTGGTCCCTCTTCACATTCAGAAGTAGCTTTTACGTTTGGCATTTCCTTGTCCATGTATTGCTGAAATTGTAGGAGCTTTAGAATTATCTTACCAGCATGTTAAGCAAGTGTAACTGTTCAATAATTTCAGTACTGTTTAGCATTGCCCTTTTTTTGGGGTTGTAGTATAAATTTTGTCTCTTCCAGTGTGACGAGTCATATTTTCCAAATTTTGCTGGCAAATTCCAAGCAAGGACAGTCGCGGTGGTGCAGCTGTACGCGTTGCTTCCTCTCAGCAAGAGGTTCTGTGGTTAGATTCTCAGCTTGGGTGCTGCCTTTGTGGAGTCTGTATGTCTTCCCTGCTGTTGTGTGGGTTTCCTCTGGATGGTCCGATTCACTCCCACATCCCAAAGACATGCTGTAGGTGGATTGGAGACACTAAATTGACCATAGGTGTGAGTGTGTGCCTCAAGTCGAAGGTTTGGAGCCAGGCTGGCAAGTCGACGCCATAAAACTCCACTGCCACTTGTTCTGCAGACCGTTGTTCAACTGTGGCGACCCCTAACCGGGAAAAAGCCGAAAGAAGAAGCTGGCAAATTTCAAGCAACGCTGTAACTGCATCTTTTTGCATGATTTTAAGTATTTCAGCTGGAATTCCATCACTTAATGCCTTTTGTCATGCTTTTTTTAAAACTTGGTCCCCTGTAATATCACCAGTCTTTTTGAAGAAATGTGTTTATTTTACTATTATCTTCCATTTTTTGCGGTGCACATTTAAATGCATATCCTTAGCTCATTTTGCTGTTCTCCGCAGTTTTATATTTAGTTTATTTTTTCCTGTTTCTGTTTCCTTTTGTTTTTCTCCTTTGCTTGACCATTTTGCCATCTTAATCATTCTGTCTGGATTATTTTTGTTGCCATCTACTAAATGGCATCACACTTCTGCTTCTAATTCTCCAGCATACCTCTCAGTATCTTAACACAAGAAATCTGGACTAAGCCTAAAATAATGGGGATGGCAAAGGCCCAAAAATAGGGGGAGATTTTAAATATTGCTCTTATTGACTTAGAAAGTTGCTATAATAACAACATTTGTCTTAGCATGCATTTTCTGAAGGGAATGAAGTCTGAAACTCAAATGTATGACACTTATTTCAATCCTCTGATTTGCCAGAAAACCACAAATTTTATGAAGAATAGGCCAAAAATGTAAGGCAGAAATCTGGGTATTCTGTGAAAATCTAGGCAGTTGAAAAAGTATGTTCTCCAGGTGTTTTGGACATTATTTAATGTAAAAGAAAAGGTAAGTTATCAAAACATAGTAGGTTGAATGCTAATGTTTAAAGTTCTTCTTTAAATGAACTTGTATTCGAAATGCTGACGCATGTTTAATAATTACATGATTTGTAGTTAAAAGATGAAATAAAACATGTAAGATAACGGATACACATACCTTGGTGAAATTACACATATGAAGTCAGTTGGTACTTTCCTTTTTTCATTTTGTGGAGATAAGTTGTCCTGTTCAAGTATATTAGCATCAAGGCTTATTTTGCTGTCTCTTGAATTTGCTTGTGCAGTCTCTGGAGAATGTATCTGCACTTAATAGCTGCACACTTGTGCTTTGGGGATGGTATGGTTATATTTTTCTGTCATGCTGAGAAATTATATTCATGATATAACATTTGGTGAGGTGTGGGATGAAAGCTGTTTTAAAGATTATTTATTTCAAGCTTTCTTAATTGAATCCAACCTGGTGTACTTTAAAGTTACTAAAACAAATTAGTCTCCAGCCCCATCAATCATTTGAGCAACTTATTGTTGTCACTGAAAGTTTAAATTTATTAATTAAATCTTTTTATTTCAGGTTTGTGGCAAGGTTCTGCAGGACTAACTTTGGGAGCAGGCACTGCTTCTGCAGTATCTTCCAGTGAAGGGCTTGGTGGAATCGATTTCAGCAGTTCAACAGACAAAAAGAGTAGGTTACTTGAACTTTGGAGATTTCTTGCTTTCTAGGACGCAGTTTCTGTTTGCAGCACTTAATGGGGGGTAGCCAGCTATAACAGTGAATCATAACATCTGTAGTATATTCTCTCCTTACCTGTCTGTTCCTAGTTTGAAACTCTAAAAGCAGGGTCCTTACCATAGGTACCTTCACAGGGCTTGCTGTAGGGTTGTGATTTATATATGAGCATGTATTGCTTTTGTACTTTAAGTTTAAGGCAGAATTCCATAGATGGATACTGTAGGTAGTAGCCTTGCTTTGCATTTGACCAATATGCTGTGTAAGTGAGACAACTTTTGCGAACAGAACAATAAAGCTCACTACCAATATGCATTGGTTTATAGTGTACTGTTTGTGCCATCACCCTACCCCATAGGTTTGCAGTAATTCATTTTTTTATAGTGTAAGAATATTTCTTAACTTCTAGTAAGATTTTGTTAATTACATAATTTAAGGCAGGTTACCTTCAGTTCATTTTGACTCTTACATAATTATCGTATGGTCTTAAGTTGTACTTCAGCAAAAGAATGGTCTGTTGTATGCAACACACACACACTGTGTGTGTACTTCTATATACTCGAATAATGAAAACGTTGAGATGAAATCGTAATCTGATGTAAGTGAAACCGCATGATACAGAAAAGTTGGAATGTCGAAACACCCTTTACACGTCAGAAGGCATTCTTAAAAATGCAGATCATGTTGCATTTATAAGAACAGATTCTACAAGTAATTCTCGATGTTTTCGTTGGAGTATATAAAGTAGATCCATATGTTTGTGTGTACAGTGTGTCAGGGTTGCCAGATGTCCCTATTTGGGCGGGACTGTCCCGAGATCAGCAGCCTGATCCCGAGTCCCGCCCTGCCGGTTTAAATCCCGACCCGCCTCCGCTTTTTTTTTTTTTTTTTTGATTGGCCCGTATACCTGGCATACGGGCCAATCAAAAATCGCTAAACACGGAGCTTCTTGTGTTCCGCATTAAACAGAAGTAGCTCCGTGTTTAACGATTTTTAATTGGCCCGTATGCCGGTATACGGGCCAATCAAAAATCGCTAAACACGGAGCTACTTGCGTTGAATGCGGAACTGCAGTGCATTAAACACGAGAAGCTCCGTGTTTAGTGTAGAGCTACCTTTTTTTTTTTGGTCTTCACTTGCCGTGAAAGACCTTTTTTTTTTTTTGTCCCTACCTGGCTGGTTGGAAATCTGGCAACCCTGGTGTGTGTACACTGGATATAGAAGTGTGCACATCCCTATTAAAATGCCAGGTTTTTGTGATATAAAAAAAGACCACAATAAATAATTTCAAACAGTTTCCCACCGTTAATGTGACCTATAACCTGTACAGTTCAATTGAAAAACAAATCTGTTAGGGGAAAAATATAAAAAATAAACCAAGTAAGCTGGTTGCACAAGCTTGCACACACTTAAACTACTACTTTGTTGAAGCACCTTTTGATTTAATTGCAACATTCAGTCTTCTTGGGTATACACCTGCTATCAATTAGAGACTCTGATTAACCCCAATAAAGTTGAGCTGTCCTAGTAGTATTTTCCTGACATTTACTCAGTTGCTTGCTACAGCAAAAGCCATGATTCACGGAGAGCTAATAAAGCATGAACAGGTTCTCATTGTTGAAAGGTATCAGTCAGGAGAAGGGTACAAAAAAATGTCCACAGCATTGGATATACCATGGAACACAGTGAAGGCAGTCATCAAAAAGTGGAGAAAATATGAGACAAAATTGATGAAAAGACATGACGAAAACTGGTGAGGGAGGCTGCTGAGAGACCTACAGCAACACTAAAGGAGCTGAAGGAATTTCTGTCAAGTACTAGTTATGTACTACATGTGACAGCAATCTCCCATTATCTTCATATGTCTGGACTATGGGATAGGGTTGTAAGATGGAAGTCTTTGCTTGGACAGAAAAACATCCAGGCCTGTCTAAAATTTACAAAACAATACATAGTCTCTCAAAAGTATGTGGGAAAATGTGATCTGATACTGTTAATCCTCGTTCATTCCTTACGCATGGGTATCTGTTCCGACCTCGGAACTGAGCCGGCCATTTTCCAAGCTCGCGTCAGCTTCAAACTCTCGAGCTAAACTCTTACCCACAATCCCCCTCTCCCTGTTACCTCAGATTTTGTTTGTCCCGTTGCCATTCGATTGTGTCAAGCTACTTCTCTTGAGCTAAATACAGTCAATTGTTGTTTGACAGAAAAGTAATCTGTAGAACTATTAAAGTTCATATTTTATTGTCTTACCCTATCGCATCTAGCGTACGTATTTTCTTCAGGTTTTTCTGCTTCTTTCTTAACCACTTTTACCGCAAGGTATTCTCTCTTTACCATCGTTGGTAATTCTTTCCTTTTTCTCTCATACCTTCGGGTACTCTCTTGTACCATTGCTGGTTTTTCTTTAACTAATTTGCTGTCATGGTAGATAAGAAAGGTAGTCCGGGGTTCAAGCAGTGTTCTGATTGTGGACACAAACTGCCTACTTCTGATGCACACTCTTTGTGTGTTTATTGTTTTGGAGCTTCCCATTTGTCTGACCCACCCTGTACTATTTGTGAGAACTTTTCTAATAGAACCTTGTTGGAAAGGAAAAACAAGCTGTTACTGAAGGCTAAAAT
The DNA here is from genome assembly GCF_019279795.1 of Protopterus annectens. NCBI lineage: Eukaryota > Metazoa > Chordata > Ceratodontiformes > Protopteridae > Protopterus > Protopterus annectens. The sequence goes on from NC_056735.1 coordinate 1,216,633,080, forward strand.
CTCCCTTTTCAGAGGCTGTTTCTGGGTTGGAGGCCTCAACCCCTCCTAGAACCCATAATAGAACCTTGGATGTTTTTACTAAGGCCAAATCTTTGCCTTCGTCCCTGGCTGGGGACTTCCGCCAACCAAAACCTAAAAAGGCTAAAGTTTTGGTTCTGGCAGTCAGCCCCAGTGCTTTTGGTGCCTAGACCTTCGGCACCGAGGCCTTTGGCTCCATTAGTGATTTCGGATCCGTCTTCTCCTGCAGACTACTATATATTGGCACAGAGGGGCTCCTCAGTTCAGACCTTTACCACTGTATCGGCACCGACCGTTCAATCGGTGCAGACCATGACCTCGGCACCGATGACTTCTTCGGTGCAGACAACAGTAGTCAAGTCTCTCTCGGCACCGTTGTCCTCAGTGCGGTTAGATGAGATGGGCACAGAGTCTGCCTCTTCTGTGGACAGGCCTGTTTCTCCCTCAGTCTCCATGAGATCCACTAGAAGCCTTTCTGAACATGATATATTGCGTCTTGTGGACCAGGTACTCTTGGCCAGAGGTATCACACCCCTCAGGAACTATCCTTCATTGGGAGGTATCACACCCCTCAGGAACTATCCTTCATTGGGAGGTGATCACCCATCTCGAAAGACCCCCTTCCTAATGTTCGTGTTTCACTGCTGCAGTCATTACACTTGGGTTATCCTGCCGTCAGGCGGTCCCGCAGTCGGCCAGAGTTCCAAAGTCTTGGTCCGGCGTCGGTTGCTGTTGCTTCTTCCCTGACGTCAGTGCGCCAGGGATATATAATATGCAGCCAATGCCATTTTCTTCAGTCTTTCTTGCCGCACAGTGCCCGAAGCAAAAGCAGTTTGCAAGTGCTGGTCGGCCGACTCCTGAGATTTTCAATTCGAATTTCAGAACCGAAGTCTTCAATAAAGCTAAGTACCCCGTTGGGGAAACTTTTTCTTGCCTCAGACCGATGTCAGTAAAAGTTAATAATTGCATTTCTTGTGGGAAGCAAATACCTCATAAGGATTTTCATTCTTACTGTATTTCATGCCTAGGCCCAGACCATGACGTCACTAGTTGTTGGTTTTGTGTTAGATTTAACAATGGCACTATTAAACGTCGGTTTGACTTTGCTCGCCATTACTTTGGCCGAAGGTTCAATTATACCATGCCGTCAGAACAACCGACGACTGGAATACACAAAAAACGCAACGACAAGGATAAGGACAAGCATCTGAGGCCCAAAACTGACTATGAAGCCTCTTCTAGGCCAGTCGCAGGATTGTCGGCTCTCAGTGAGGCGCTTTCGCAGCCCCTGACACCCGCTACCTCAGAGCCACAGGCTGCTTCCGACTCCCACGTGGAGATGTCTAGGCCTCTGGAAACTCAAGGTATTGGGCCTACGGAAACTAACCCCTCAGATGGGTCCGGAGCCGCTGAGCAGGCTTCGGCTTCTGAGGGTGTTTTCAGACCTTCACAACTTACCATTAAATCTACAGCCAAGTCTAAAACTACATTAAAGACATAGAAGCAAGTACAGCATTCACCTGGACAGGCCTCCATGCCTAAAAAACAGATGCTTAAAATGGCCGAAGACTTAATTACTTTGATTAGGGGTTCCCATCCCCCTCCAGATAAAAGGCCTAGGCAGGATACAGACTATGGTTCGTCTGACCAGGTTTCCATTTCTTCTGATTCCTCTTCAGACCAGAGATACTCTTTACCCCCCTATGAGGACACTGATGCTGAAGAATCAATTCCTTCAGCCTCTCCTCCTGAGGATTACTCTTTTGGGGAATCTTTACATACCATGAGGGAGCATTTCTATTGGGAGGGCCAGGATTACTCAGAATCCAAGAAAAGGCTCAGACACTTTCTTTTATTGCCTCAGCACAGGCCCCTTGCTATTCCGCCAGTGTTAGATATTGTGGATGATGTGTTCTCCGAATCCAGTTTAAATCCTGATTCTTAGTCCCCTGCTCCAGTGAAGCCAGACAGGTACTACAGAGTCCCTGACTCAAATTTCTCTATAAAAACCCTGTTGCTGACCCAGAAACTATTTCACAGGGTCCCAATGGGGTAAAGGCTTCCACAGCTAAAAATCCATTTCCCTCTGACAGGGATTCTAGAGCATTAGACAGATGGGGGAAGAAGGCTTACACTTATGCAACTTTAGCAGTGAGGGCTTTAAATTTTCAGTTTCACATGCTTAAATACCAACAATATTTAATGTTTCTGTTAAAACAGAAAATGCTTACAAGTTCAGAACATCCTGACAATAAGGAAATGCAGAATGTATTGCATGCAGCTGGACAAGTGGGAAAACATACTCTGCAATGTGGTTTTGATTCATTAGAGGCTTCTTGTAGAGCAGCAGATGTTCATCGTGTTACCCTGCTGCAGTCATCACACTTGTGTTATTCTGCCATCAGGCGGTCCCGCAGTCAGCTAGAGTTCCAAAGTCTTAGTCCGGCATTGCTTGCTGTCGCTTCTTCCCTGACGTCAGTGCGCCAGGGGTATATGAGGCATCCGACGCCATTTTCTTCAGTCTTTCTTGCCGCGCGGTGCCCGAAGCAGAAGCAGTTAGCAAGTGCTGGTTGGCCTACAACTGAGATTTTCAAATTGAATTTCAGTCCGAAGTCTTCAATAAAGCTAAGTACCTCGTTGGGGAACCTCTTCTTGCCTCAGTCCGATGTCAGAAAAAGTTAACAATTGCATTTCTTGTGGGAAGCAAATACCTCATAAGGACTTCCATTCTTATTGTTTTCCTTGCCTAGGCCCAGACCACGACGTCACAGGTTGTCGGTTTTGTGCTAGGTTTAATAAACAAACTATCAAACGCCGTTTTGACTTCGCACGACATTACTTTGGTAGGAGTAAAATGAGTGGAAAAACAAACTGTAAAGTCTAAACCAAAATCCAAGAAAAACGGCCGTGTCAGTGTACAGGGTGTATATCCAAAGTAGTATTTATTACATAAATTACACAAGCGCTTTCACCCTAACTTAATTGTAGGGCTTTTTCAAGTGTTTAACTTTGACAAGGAAACAAAATGAAAAATAGTTGTAGATTCTGACAAAGTGACTTATTCTTACAATGTTTTCAAATTTTTTAACTTAAGTGGTATTGATATTAATGAGGAACATTTTCATCTGTTTGAAAAATGTTTTAAATTTGTTCCAACAGTTAGATTTGACATTTGTGACACCCTTCTTGAATTAAAACTATATACTAGGAAATTACGTCTTGTACTTTTGTTTGACTAAACTGAGGGTTATGACACAACTTTGTTTAAAAAGGCCAGTACCTTTAACCCACCTCTTCACCCGGCTTTGCAGGTTTTTGAGGACATGTGTATTTCAGATTTGTATGATTTGAGTATTGACAAGAATACAAGGAAAAAACATTCATTTAAAACGAATTTAACTGTGAGGGAGAAACAGATTTTGGACGACTTAATTGCTGATTGTGAGATTCGAATTATGAAACCTGACAAGGGGGGGTGGCATGGTGTTGGTTAATACCTTTGATTATTCGAACAAAATTTTGGACGTGTTGAGTGATGTTAAAGTGTACATCCTGATCTCTGTCAATGAGATCAATATCTCATATAGGAAAATAGATTTAGCTATTGAAGAATTTGTTATTGAAAACAGGCTTGATCAGAAGATTGGCAACATTTTGACTATTAAGAAACCAAGACTAGCGACCTTCTTTGGTATCCCAAAGATACATAAAAGTACAACTGATCCACCATACAGGCCAATTGTTTCGGGAAAAGGGTCCAAAACATATGCTATTGCATGTTTTTTGGATCATATACTTAAGCATATTCCCAACCAGTATGATCATTTGTTAAAGGACTCGTGAGACTTTTTATGAAGTTTAATTTTACAACCATATGAAGGTGAAACATATTTCCTAACCATTGACGTGGTTGATTTGTTCACCTGTATTCCAACTGATGAGGGGTTGGACTATTTGTGGCTACTTTTGAAAGACCAAAGGTCCCATTTGAGTTTTGATATTGATATACTTGTTGAACGTAGAATAGTTTTAGAAAACAGTTTTGTGTACTTCGAAGGGGAAACTTTCAAGCAAATTAGAGGTGTAGCTATGGGGGCAGCATGTGCCCCCATTTATGCAAATCTAGATGTTCATCATGTTTCACTGTTGCAGTCATGACTGCAGGGTTCTCCCCTGCCGGCAGGCAGTCCTCAGTCGGCCAGAATCCAAAAGTCTGGGTCCGGCGTCGGCTGTTCAACCATGCTCCCTGACGTCAGAACGCTAGGAGTACAAAGCTGACAGCCGGCGCCATGTTCTCCAGTCTTTCTTGCCGTGCAGTGATAACAGTTCGCAAGTGCCGGTCAGCTAACTCCTGACCATTTTTTTCTGAAAAACTTCAGTCCGAAGACTTTCTTCTCCACTCAAAGCTAAGTACCCCATTGGGGAAACTTTTTCTTGCTCCAGTCCGATGTCAGAAAAAGTTAATAATTGTATTTCATGTGGGAAGCAAATACCTCATAAGGATTTTCATTCTTACTGTATTCCTTGCTTTAGGCCCTGACCACGACATAGCTAGTTGTCGGTTTTGTGCTAGATTCAATCAACGTACAATTAAACGAAGGTACGATTTTGCATTTCATTACTTCGGTAGGCGTTTTAACTACAAAATGTCGTCGGATACGGTTCCGGCTACCAGAGTTCACAAACGACGCAAGGACAAAGACAGGCCTCCGAGGTCCAAATCTGACGATATTGCACAAGCGGAGCCAGCTTCAGGTTCGGCCATCGTCAGTGAGGCACTTTTGCAGCCCCTGTCGTCGGCCATTTCGGAACCGATGGCCGAAATGGCCTCCCACGAGGAGCCAACTAGGCCTTTGAATATTTCTATTGCAGGACCTTAGGACAATGCTCCTTCGGATAGGTCCGGAGCCGCTGTGCAGGTACCGGCTTCCGAAGGGGTTTTCAGGCCTACTCAGCTTCTAATAAAGGCAAAGCCAAAGACAAAGGCAAAGACTCCTTCCAAATCAAAGACTGCAACACAGGCCTCTTCTGAACCGGCTCCCAAGTCACAGAAACAGTTACTTAAGATGGTGGAGGATTTACTTACTATGATTAGGGGTTCACATCCCCCTCCAGATAAAAGGCCAAGGCAGGAAGTTTATTATGATTCCTCTGATCAGGCTTCTGTTTCTTCAGTTTCTTCTTCTGACCAGGAATATTCTTTCCCTCTTTATGAGGATTCTGATGCTGAGGAATCCATTCCTTCAGCTTCTCCTCCTGAGGATTTCTCTTTTGGGGAAACTTTGCATGAAATGAGGGAACATTTTCACTGGGAAGGACAGGAGTATTCGGAATTTAAGAAAAGACTAAGTGGTTTTCTTCTTCTTCCCCAACATTAGACCCCTGGCTATTCCTCCTGTTTTGGATATTGTGGATGATGCTTTTTCGGAGGCTAACTTAACCCCTGACTCTCTTCCTCCTGCTCTTGTTAAGCCTGATAGATATTACAGGGTTCCTGATTCCCACCAGTTTTTATACAAGAACCCTTCTGCTGACCCTGAAACCATTTCTCAGGATCCTAAGGGAGTTAAGGCCGCTTCTGCTAAAAACCCCATTCCCACTGAGAAGGATTCTAGATCTTTAGAAAGATGGGGCAAAAAAGTGTACACTTCTGCTACTTTATCTATTTGGGCATTGAACTGTCAGTTTCATATGCTGAAGTACCAGCAATTTCTCTTGTCTGTTTTAAAACAAAAGCTTACTTCCATTTCTGCCTGTGCAGATAAGGAATTACATGACTTACTGCATGCCACTGAACAAGTTGGGAAGCATGGTTTACACTGCGGATTTGATGCCTTGGAGGCTTCTTGTAGGGCTGCTGCCTCTGGCACAGTTATTAGAAGGCATGCATGGTTAAAGGAACAAAATTTGCCAGAACAAGTAAAAGCTAAATTATTGGATGCTCCTGTTCAGCATAATGTTTTGTTTGGATCAAAAGCTAAAGAGGTGATTAAAAAGATGGAGGACAAGGCGAAATCCATGCAAACAGTTAAAGATTTCTTACAAGTACAGCCACCCAGATTTAGCAGGAATTGGCCTACAAAAAATTGGTCCTTTCCCAATTCAGACAGGCCTCAGGGGGGGTAGATACAGACGCTCCCGAGGAGGGCCTCAATCACAAGCCTCTTGTAGACCAAGACAGTGGACTGCTTCCACCCCTAGGGGAGGAGATGACAGGTTGCAAACTCATAGGAAACAGACTCAATGACTCCCTCTGTTGGGCTGCAGGAACTTCTTGCCTGGAAGCCCCTCTCAGAGGAAAACTTTCTCTTTTTCACCGAAATTGGACTCGTATAACCCAAGACAGGTGGGTTCTGGATGTGGTTTCAAGAGGTTACAGATTCCATTTTCATACCCTGCCAAGGCCAAGCGGATGGTCAGATCTTCCAAAACATCAATGGACAGAGGCCTTAAACCAGGTGGAAGCTCTTTTGGCTATGAAAGCCATAGAACTAGTTCCACTTTCAGAGATGGGACAAGGATTTTACTCAAGGCTCTTTCTAGTCCCCAGGAAGCAAAACTCATGGAGACCCATTCTGGATCTGTCAGTCTTGAACACCTTTCTAGAGATTCCAAAATTCAAGATGCTTACTCTACAGCAGCTACTTCCAATGCTGTCCAAAAATGCATGGATGGTAACTTTGGATTTAAAGGAGGCATATTTACACATTCCCATTAAGCAGGAACGCAGAAAATACCTCAGGTTCAAGGCCGGATCGAGGCACTTTCAATTCTCTGCGCTGCCCTTTGGATTGTCTACTGTGCCCAGGGTCTTCACCAAATGCCTAGCTCCAGTAGTAGCTTACTGCAGACTCAAGGGAATTCAAATTTACCCTTATTTGGACGACTGTCTTATTCAGGCAGACAGCAAGGAGGTCTTACTCCAGCATCTACGGTTTGTTCAGGATCTCCTCAAGTTCCTGGGATTCACTGTAAACATAAAAAAGTCAAATTTGACACCCTCACAACAGTTTTTCTGGGCGCTTCTTTAAACACAACAACCCAGATGGCATTTCTGACATACGAAAAACAGTTTCTGCTGGCTTCAACTTTAAAAACTTTGGCAACTTTAACTCTGCTATCTGCAAGGAGATTCCTGCAGGCTTTGGGTTACATGGCCTTTTGCATCCTTCTTGTTCCAAATGCAAGACTACACATGAGGAAAATACAGTGGTACCTAAAAAGTGTATGGTCTCAGCATTGTTACAGTTTAGACATACTGATATCCGTCCTGCCTTGTCTTCAAAAGGAATTCCTTTGGTGGTCCAAGGCATGTACTCTAAACAAAGGGAAACCCTTCTGTCTGCCTCCTGCCACTCAGATTCTAACCACGGACGCCTCGGATTATGCTCGGGGAGCCCATTTTCAGGGCAACTGTCTGCAAGGCCTTCGGACAAAGGATCAGAAGCACCTGCATATCAATTTAAAGGAAATGTTAGCCTTTCAGAAAGCTCTAATGGCCTTCGGGAATCTTCTACATCCAGGACAACTACTGATACGGACAGACAACACCACAGTTATGTGGTACATAAACAAGCAAGGGGGATCTCATTCCTACCCCCTTTGCAGACTAGCCATGGATCTATGGAACACATCTCTAGCTTGCAATCTGGACCTTCAAGCTCAGTTTCTACCAGGGAAGCAAAACTTCCTGGCAGACAGTCTGAGCAGAAACCTTTCGGATCCACACAAATGGATGCTGGACACCGAAATATTCAGGATGATAACGGCAGTCTGGGGATGTCCTCTCATAAACCTCTTTGCATTCCATCTCAATCATCAACTACAGAATTTTTGCACCAGGACTTTCCACGAACAAGCTTGGAAAGTGGATGCACTATCATTCAGTTGGAGAAACCTCTCGGGATATGCCTTTCCGCCTCTTCCTCTTCTTCCACTGGTATTATTAAAGATCAAACAGGACAAGCCCAAGATGATAATCTTGTTGGCCCCAAATTGGCCTCGACAGTTTTGGTACCCCACTCTGAAAAACCTATGTCTGGAGCCCCCTTGGGTCTTACCACAGATTCCGACCCTTCTGTCCCAACATCAGGGTCAGGTTTTACACTCCCATGTCAGCACTCTCAGCCTGGCGTCCTGGTTAATCCAGGGCCTTTGATTCCTTCTCTCCTACCCAAGCAGGTTATGGATGTCATTTTAGAAGCCAGATGTCCTAGCACTAGAAAATCTTATGCAGGAAAATGGAAAATATTTTGTTCCTTGATGCAGGCTCAGGATTCTGATCCTCTTCTTCCTAACATTCCTTTGATTTTACTTTACCTGACAGATCTCTTACATAAAGGTCTCTCTTTCTCTTCCATTAAGATACATGCCTCTGCTATTTCCGCTCATTATAATACAGACCCTCCAATCTTTTCCCACCAGCTCATGAGACAGTTTCTCAGAGGAGCTAAGAACTTAAGACCTCCTAGATCTCCTCCCATTCCTGCTTGGGATCTCAACTATGTTTTGGAAGAGCTCACCTTACCTCCTTTTGAGCCTGCTGCCTCTTCTGACATCAAGTTTTTATCTTGGAAAACAGCCATCCTGTTAGCCCTGACCTCTGCCAGGAGAGTTTGAGTTGCAAGCTCTTATGGCTGTGGAACCTTATATTTTTCATCAAGACAGGGTGTCTTTGAGGACTCTCAAGCGGAGTGTACTTCGCCATCTTAGCCATCTTCATTAGGCCCTTCCGACACCGGAGCAGAAGGAGATCCCAGTGCAGTAGAAACGCCTTCGGTTACAGAAGGTGTTTTCAGACCGACTACACTCACCATTAAATCTTATGCTAAGCTTAAAACTCCATTAAAACCAAAAAAGACTGTACACCAGTCTCCAGTTCAAGGCCCCATGCCTAAGAAACAGATGCTTAAGATGGCTGAAGATTTGATTACCCTAATCAGGGGTTCCCATCCCCCTCCAGATAAAAGGCCAAGACAAGAGGAGAATTATGCTTCCTCTGACCAGGTTTCTATTTCCTCAGATTCTTCTGAGGAGCAGGATTACGCTTTTCCCCCTTATGAAGACTCTGATGCTGAAGACTCTATTCCCTCAGCATCTCCCCCTGAAGACTACTACTTTGGGGAAACTTTACATACCATGAGGGGAACATTTCCACTGGGAAGGCCAGGACTACTCTGATTCTAAGAAAAGGCTCCGAAAGATGTTCATCGTGCATACAGCTGCAGTCATAACAGATGGGTTTTCCTGCCGTCAGGCGGGTCTTCGGTCGGCCGAATTCCAAAGTCTAGGTCCGGTGTCTGATGTCGTCGCTTCTTCCCTGACGTCAGTGCGACAGGGGTATAAAAGAACCAGCCGACGCCATTTTCTTCAGTTTTTCTTGCCGTGCGGTGCCCAAAGCAGTTCGCAAGTGCCGGTCGGCCAGCTCCTGAGATTACGAATATTTTTCAACCGAAGACTTCTTGAAAGCTAAGTACCCAGTTGGGGAAACTTTTCTTGCCTCAGACCGATGTCAGACAAAGTTAATAATTGCATTTCATGTGGGAAGCAAATACAGCATAAGGATTTCCATTCCCTCTGGATTCCTTGCTTAGGCCCAGACCACGACGTCTCGGCCTGTCGTTTTTGAGCTACATTCAACAGAAGCACTATTAAGCATCAGGCAGAGTTCACCCAAAACTTTTTTGGCAAAAAGTTTAATTACATTATGTCGTCGGATACTCTGATTCCAGTTTTGAGTAAAAGACGCAAAGATAAGGACCGACATACGAGGTCTGCGACTTCTACCGACACCACACTAAAGCAGACTACAGGTGCTCCGGTTCTCAGCGAGGCCCTGACTACAGATGACACTTCATTAGCGGTGTCTTCTGTGCCCAAGGTCGCAGGCTCTTCGGCCCACACCCCGACTACAGATACCGAAGCCACTCTTGGTGGGGAAACTCAGAGTTTAGATAGGCTTGCCTCCTCTCAAGGTGTTTTCAGGCCCTCTTCTTCTTTTTCCATTAAGGCTTTCACTAAATCTAAAGCAGCCATGCATACTAAAAGACAAGCTCCACAGGGCCCCACTCAAGGCCCCATGCCTAAAAAGCAGATGCTCAAAATGGCGGAGGATTTGATTACTCTTATCGGGGGTTCTCAAACCCCCTCGGACAAAAGGGACAGGGTGGAGGAAGAATACCCTTCCTCGGACCAGGCCTCCATTACTCCAGAACATTCTGAGGACCAGGAACATTCATTCTCCCCTTTTGAAGATTCTGATGCAGAGGAGTCCATTCCCTTTGTCTCCCCCCCTGAGGGTTTCTCTTTTGGGGAAACCTTGCATACCTTGAGGGAACACTTCCACTGGGAAGGCCAAGAGTACTCAGACTCCAAGAAAAGGCTCAGGGAATTTCTCTTGCTCCCTCAGCACAGGCCTCTGGCTATACCTCCTGTCTTGGACATACTAGATGATGTGTATTCAGAGGCCAGCCTTAACCCAGATTCTTTGCCTCCAGCTCCAGTCAAGCCTGACTGGTATTACCGGGTTCCTGATTCACACCAATTCCTGTACAAAAGTCATGCGGCTGACCCAGAAACTGTTTCACAGGGTCCCAAAGTAATTAAGGCCTCCACTGCCAAAAATCCATTACCTTCAGAGAGAGATTCCAGAGCTTTAGAAAGGTGGGGGGAAAAAGGTATACCCCTCGGCCACCTTAACCATGAGGGCATTAAACTGTCAGTTCCATATGTTAAAGTATCAACAGTTTTTGTTATCTCAGTTGAAAAGCAAAATGTCGCAACCTGAACAACCAGACTTGAAGGAGTTGCAGGATTTGTTGCATAGTGCAGAGCAAGTGGGTAAACATACCTTGCAATGTGGATGTCCTTCATGGATGCATCTGCAGTCATAACAACTGGGTTGTCCTGTCGTCAGGCAGCCCTTCGGTCGGCCGGATTCCAAAGTCTGGGTCCGGCTTCGGCTGATGTCGCACTTCACCCGACGTCAACTCTGCTGGTCTTCGGGTATAAAGGCATCAGCCGACGCCATTTTCCTCAGTCTTTCTTGCCGCGTGGCGCCCGAAGCAGAAGCTGTTCGCAAGTGCCGGTCAGTCAGATCCAGAGATTTCTACTACCGAATACTACTTCGAAGACTTCTAAAAGCTAAGTACCCCGTTGGGGACTCTTTCTTGCCTCAGCCGATGTCAGAAAAAGTCAATAACTGTTTAACTTGTGGGAAACAAATACCTCATAAAGATTTCCACTCTTACTGTTTGCCTTGTTTAGGCCCAGACCACGACGTAGCAGCCTGTTCGGCCTGTGCTTCATTCAACCGACGAACGCTTAGGCGTCGGTCGGAGTTTGCTGAACAGTTTTTCGGCTCAGATTTTGCGTACATTATGCCGTCGGATCCTCCGACTACCCAAATTGTTAAAAAACGCAAAGAAAAAGACCGACACTCGCGGTCCGCAGTTTCGGCTGAAACCATGGTTAAGCAAACCGCGAGTGTCTCTGTTTCGGCCGAAACCGAGAAAACTGATCAAAGTACAGCTGAATCAATGACTACTACTGAGGTTCCTGCTACCTTACTTGAATCGGCCTCAGAAATTTTACCTACAACAGTGGTTACTAGTGACTTATCAGACACCATCCCTTTGGATGTCTCTACCCCAGCACGTGGTGCTGCTATGCCTCCTGCAGCCATGTCCATTAAGGCCTTTGCCAGGGCTAAAGCAGCCAAGTCTACTAAATCAGTGCCTGTTAAACCCCCCTCAACCAGGCCCACTTCTAGTTCACAAATGCTTACTCTGGCAGAAGATTTAATATCCTTAATTAGGGGATCTCAATCTCACCCGGACAGGGCCTCTCAGCCCCCAGAAAAGAGACCTAGAGCAGAGCCCCCCGAGCCTGTGTCCTCTGATGATTCTGCGGATGATTCAGATATTACAGACCAGCCAGAGGCTCCTTTCTCCAATTATGAAGACTCAGATGCTGAAGAATCCATTCCAGCTGCTTCTCCACCAGAAGAATTCTCCTTTGGGGAAACCTTACATGCCATGCGAGAACAATTCCAATGGCAGGAACAGGATTTCTCAGATTCCAGAAAAAGACTTAGGACTTTTCTGCACCTTCCACAACACAGGCCCTTAGCTATACCTCCTGTCCTCTCTGTTGTGGACGATGCATTTAATGATGTCTGCACTGCACCAGATTCCTTACCTCCAGCCCCTGCCAAACCAGATAGATTTTACAGGGTACCAGACACTCATCATCACCTATACAAGGCCCCACTTGCAGACCCCGAAACTATATCCCAGGGGCCTAAGGCAGTAGCCTCGACCACAACAAAAAACCCTATTCCTTCTGAAAGGGAAGCCAGGTCTTTAGACAGATGGGGCAAAAAGTTTACACCTCAGCTACTCTCTCAGCTAGAGCTTTAAACTGTCAGTTTCACATGATACAATACCAAGAGTTTATGCTTGATCAGTTAACTAAAAAGCTATCCTCTGATGACTCTATAGATAAGAAATATGTATTAGAAATGGTAAATAACATACAACAGGTTAGTAACCATTCCTTAAAATGTGGCTATGATGCACTGGAGGCTTCATTTAGATCAGCCATGACTGGCACAGTGATAACAAGACATGCATGGCTGAAGGAACAGGTCTTACCGGATCATGTTAAAGCTAAGTTATTAGATGCTCTTATGGATAAGGCCAGTTTGTTTGGTACACCTGCCCAGCAGGTGATGAAGAAAATGGAAGAAAAGGCAAAATCTGTACAAACGGTTAAAGATTTCTTGCAGGTTCAGCCCCCAAGGTTTAGCAGGAACTGGCCTGCCAAAAATTGGTCCTTTCCTGACTCCACAAGAACCCAAAGGGGCAGGAATAGACGTTCCAGAGGCAGAAATCAATCCAGAGGGGGTGCCTACAGAGGACGACAGTGGCAAGGTAATAACAGAGGCACAGACACAGCCACTACCACTACAACAGCACAATCACAGTGACTTGATTCTAACTCCGCCTACCAGGGAACAAATAGCAGCACCATTAGGCGGAAAATTAACCTTATTTTCAAGAACTGGCACTATATCACAAAAGACAAGTGGATTTTGCAAACCATAGACCAAGGTTACCGGTTCCACTTCCACACTTTACCAGTCAAAAGAGGAATGCCAAACCTGCCTCAAAATCAAAAAACAGAAGCTCTACAGCAGATAATGCAATTAACAAAGATGAGAGCTGTGGAAAGAGTACCAATAACAGAACAAGGCAAAGGATTCTACTCCAGACTATTCCTAGTTCCAAGAAAGGAAAAACGTTGGAGACCTATTCTCGACCTGTCCACCTTAAATACATACATCATTGTCCCAAAATTCAAAATGCTGACCCTACAGCAACTTCTTCCCATGCTGGGCAAGGAGTGTTGGCTGGTAACTCTAGATCTCAAGGAGGCAAACCTGCACGTCCCCATTCGACCAATTTGCAGAAGATACCTCAGATTTCTTGCAGGATCAGAGCACTATCAATTCTCAGCATTGCCCTTTGGCTTATCTACTGCCCAGAGTATTCACAAAATGCCTGGCATCAGTAATCGCCCACTGCAGACTACAGGGAATCCAAATTTATCCATACCTGGATGACTGCCTGCTACAAGGGGACAACAAAAGCAAGCTGACAACAGATTTACAAAGGGTCATTTACTTGCTACAAGCACTGGGATACACAGTCAATTTACAAAAGTCAAGGCTGATACCATCCCAAACAAGGACATTCTTGGGCGCAATTGGACACAGTAAAACAAATGGCATTCCTAACTGCAGAAAAACAAAAGAACTCCCTCTTTACTTCTTGGCACTAACAAGACAGAACAAGCTAACAGCAAGAAAAGTTCTGCAGGCCTTGGGCTTCATGGCATCATGCATAATCTTGGTTCCACATGCCAGACTACATATGAGAAAACTACAGTGGTACCTAAAGAATTTATGGTCCCAACACAGGCACAGCCTAGAAGCAGAAATCCCACTAATCCCATGCCTAAAACAGGAGTTCCTATGGTGGGCTCAAGCATGCCAGTCAAACCCAGGCCTACCCTTTCACAACTATCAAGCAAGCCAAACCATCACAACAGACGCCTCAGACCTAGGATGGGGGGCTCACATGCTGGACAAATGCGCATAAGGATTGTGGACGCAGGACCAGCTTCACCTGCACATCAACCTAAAAGAAATGCTGGCAGTAAAACTGGCAATCCAAAATTTCAGACCATTTCTCAAAGAAGGCCATTTGATGATAAGGACAGACAACACCACAGTCATGTGGTACATCAACAAACAGGGAGGCACTCATTCATACCCCCTATGCAGAATGACTTTGGACCTTTGGAACCTGGCACTCAGCTACAACATCCAGTTACAGGCAATATTTGTACCAGGAAAGGAGAATACTCTAGCAGACATGTTAAGCAGAACCACCTCGGATGCTCACGAATGGATGCTACACCCGGACATCTTCAAGACCATCTCAAAGAAATGGGGAATGCCACAGATAGATCTATTCGCTTCCCCGCTCAATCACCAGCTCAAAAAATTCTGCACAAGGACATTCCACCCACTTGCATGGAAAGTGGATTCACTCTCCTTCAGCTGGAAAGGTCTGACAGCATATGCATTCCCACCTCTTCCCTTGATACACAAGGTATTACTAAAAATCAAGGCGGAACGTCCAAGGATAACCCTGATAGCTTCAAACTGGCCAAGACAACACTGGTACCCATTGCTGAGGAGCATGTCTCGGGACAAAATGTGGTCAATACCCCTGATGCCTTTGATGTTAACTCAGAACAACTACAGCATCATGCATCCAAACCTAAAAACGTTGCAACTGACTGCATGGAACATCACATAGCAGCAACTAATCCAGAACTTTCCCAAAGGGTTAAAGACATTATCCTTGAAGCCCGCAGACTTTCAACAAGAAGGAACTATGCAGGAAAATGGAAAAGGTTTGTCATTTGGAGTGCTGAAAGAGGAAAAGATGTGTCGAATATAGATATTGCTAACATTCTGGAGTATTTGGCAGAGCTTCTACATACAGGCCTGTCCTATTCCTCCATCAAGATACATGCATCAGCTATTTCAGCAGAATACAGCTTTGATCCACCTGTCTTTTCACATCCTTTACTCAGGCAGTTCCTCAGAGGGATCAAGAATGTAAAACCTCCTAGGAAACCACCATTGCCAGCTTGGGATTTGAACTTTGTGCTAGAAAAGTTGACACTCGCACCTTTTGAACCAGCAGCAACAGCAGACCTACAGCATCTATCATGGAAAACTGCTTTCCTACTGGCAATAACCTCAGCAAGGAGGGTTTCTGAACTTGAGGCCCTAATGGCAGTACAGCCCTTCCTAATCTTCCACCAAGATAGAGTGTCCATGAGGACTAATCCTACATTTATGCCTAAGGTGGTATCCAGAGTGTCTTTAAACCAGGCAATCCACCTACCTACCTTCTTCCCCAACCCACAAAACAGAGGGGAAAGAATGCTGCATACCTTGGATGTACATAGACAGTTACGCTACTACCTGGACAGAACAAAAAGTAACAGAAAAACTGACCAGCATTTTGTAGCCTATGCAACAGGAAGGGAAGGAAAAGCTATTTCCAAACAGACTATCTCCAAATGGATAGGAAATTGCATACGATTCTGTTACTCCTTCCATGGAAAACCAATTCCACAGAACATAAGGCCTCATTCTACAAGGGCAACAGCCACTACCACAGCCTTCTTACGAGGAGTGGCAACCAAGGACATTATTGAGGCGGCTACTTGGACCTCCGTGCATACATTTGCCAAGCATTATAATTTACCTCTGTATTCCAGATCCCGAGCAGGGTTTGCCACTGCTGTACTGCAAGGGATCCTAACCACACCATAATCTATTCTTCCTCCTCCCTAGTTGGCTATGGTATTCTACCCTGTTGTTATGACTGCAGATGCATCCATGAAGGACATAGTACAGTTTTGTACCTACCATAAATGTAGATGTCCGAACTGGATAGCATCTGCAGTCAGGATTACCTCCCTCCTTCCCTCTGTGGTACTCCTAGGTATTTACCCTCCTTAATAGCTAGCTGGTAAGGGAGTCTCTTATGGTGTATTTGTTTGTATATATGTACATACATGCTTATTTTTTGAGTTTGCCTTCTATCTTTTTGGAAACATTGACATTTACCCAAAATTTAGCCTTCCAAGAGGGCAACTGGCATCTGGGGCAAGAAACACTGAGGAAAATGGCGTCGGCTGATGCCTTTATACCCGAAGACCAGCAGAGATGACGTCGGGTGAAGTGCGACATCAGCCGAAGCCGGACCCGGACTTTGGAATCCGGCCGACCGAAGGGCTGCCTGACGACAGGACAACCCAGTTGCTATGACTGCAGATGCTATCCAGTTCGGACAGCTACATTTATGGTAGGTACAAAACTGTACTTGTTGATGCTTTAGAGGCCTCATGTAGAGCTGCTGTTACAGGATCAGTTATACATAGACATGCTTGGCTCAAAGAGCAAACCTTACCAGATCATGTCAAAGCAAAATTACTAGATGCACCTCTTCAAAAAGATGTATTGTTTTGGTGTTAAAGCTGAGGAGGTATTAAAGAAAATGGAGGAAAAGGCAAAATCAATGCAAACAGTAAAAGATTTTCTACAGGTACAACCACCACGTTTCAGTAGAAATTGGCCTTCAAAAAATTGGTCCTTTCCCGTCATGGACAGACCTCAAAGAGGAAGATACAGACGCCCGAGGGGTAGAGGGCAATCTCAGGGATCATTTAGAGGCAGACAATGGCAAGCACCTACACCAAGAGGTGGTGAGGATAGTTTACAGCCATTCAGAAAGCAGAAGCAATGACTTTCCCCTTTGCATGTCAAGCAAGGCTCAAATGGCAGCACCTTTAGGTGGAAAACAGGCATTATTTTCAAAAAATTGGCATATTGTCACAAAAGACATATGGATCCTGGACATCATAGACAGAGGCTACAGATTCCACTTTCACACCCTTCCAAAAATGAGAGGCATGCCAAACCTGCCACACAATCAAAGGGCAGAGGCACAAAAACAAATTTCAGATCTCATGGACATGAAAGCTATTCAAGAGGTACCTGCACAAGAACAGGGTCTAGGTTTTTATTCCAGACTATTCCTGGTACCAAGGAAGGGCAAAGATTGGAGACCTATTTTGGACCTATCCATCCTAAATGCATATTTACTTGTACCAAAATTCAAGATGCTCACATTACAGCAGCTTCTTCCCATGCTGGGCAAGGAGTCTTGGCTGGTAACATTGGACCTCAAGGAGGCATACCTGCATGTCCCTATCAGACAAGATTGCAGAAGATACCTCAGATTTCTTGCAGGTTCAACCCATTATCAATTCTCTGCATTGCCCTTTGGCTTCTCTACTGCACCCAGAGTGTTCACGAAATGCCTGGCATCAGTAATTGCCTTCTGCAGACTTCAAGGGATACAAATATACCCATATTTGGACAACTGCCTGATCCAAGCGGACAGCAAGCACATACTTCTGAAACACCTGGCGTTTGTAATAATGTTGTTGAATTCTCTGGGATACACAGTCAACAAAAGGAAATCAAGACTAATACCCTATCAAACAATAATTTTCCTGGGTGCCAACTTGGACACAAACACCCAGATGGCCTACCTCACGCCAGAGAAACAAGGGCAACTAAATCAATACTTCAGAAAACTGGCAACTCTCACCAGGCTGACTGCAAGGAAAATCCTGCAGGCTCTAGGATTCATGGCATCTTGCATCCTGCTAATCCCATGTGCAAAGCTGCATATGAGGAAACTTCAATGGTACCTAAAAAACTTATGGTCTCAACACAGCCACAGTTTGGAAACAAATATACCACTGATTCCATGTCTTCAAAAGGAATTTCTATGGTGGGCTCAAGCATGCCAAAGAAACATAGGTCTCCCATTCTGCAAGCCTCAAGCAAATCAAGTCATCACAACAGACGCCTCGGACTACGCCTGGGGGGGCGCACATGACAGATCAGTGCATTCAGGGCAAATGGTCACAAAAAGAAAAGCACCTCCACATCAATCAAAAGGAAATGCTAGCAGTAATAAATGCTATTATGGCTTTCAAAGACCTACTGCATCCAGGCCAGCTATTGATAAAGACAGACAACACCACAGTGATGTGGTACATAAACAAACGGGGAGGAACCCATTCATATCCCTATGCAGACTAGCCATGTCTCTATGGAACATGGCTCTGGAATTACAAATCCCACTTCAAGCACAGTTCCTGCCAGGCAAGGAAAACACGCTGGCAGACAACCTGAGCAGAAATATGACCGATCCACACGAATGGAAGTTGCATCCTCAAGTCTTTGCAAAGATAATTCAAGCATGGGGAAGGCCAGACCTAGATCTCTTTGCCACCCACAGAAATTACCAATTGACAAAATTCTGCTGAAGGACCTATCATCCACAGGCCTGGAAAGTGGACGCACTCTCTTTCAGATGGACAACAATGACAGTTTATGCCTTTCCACCTCTTCCTCTGCTGCCCAAAGTTCTATTAAAAGCCAGAGCAGACAGACCAAAGATGATTCTCATTGCTCCAGACTGGCCAAGACAACACTGGTACCCACTCCTGAGGAGCCTGATGCATTCCCCACTATGGATTCTGCCTCTAATGCCTCTTCTACTGACTCAGCACAACTTCAAAGCTCTTCAGTCAGCTGAAAACACTCAGTCTAGCCGCATGGAGGATTTCTTAAATTCACAACAGACCCTATTCTCCAAGGAGGTGCTGGATGTCATTTTGGAGGCCAGAAGGCCTTCTACTTGAAAAGCCTACTCTGCAAAGTTGAAACGGTTTTGTGCCTGGAATCAGAAAAAGGGTCAGAATCCTGGATTACTGAATTTACCTCAAATATCACAGTACCTAGCTGAGATGCTAAACAGTGGACTTTCATTCTCCTCCATCAAAATCCATGCCTCAGCCATTTCTGCAGAATACAACACTGATCCCCCTTTATTCTCTCACTGTCTCTTAAGACAGTTCCTCAGAGGGGCTAAGAATATAAAAACCCCAAGGAAGCAACCAGTACCTGCTTGGGACCTAATTTCATTCTAGAAAAATTGACCGTGCCTCCTTTTGAGCCAGCTGCTTCAACAGAACTGCAATATTTGCCATGGAAAACAGCCTTCCTTCTGGCTATCACCTCAGCTCGCAGGGTTTCTGAACTACAAGCCCTCATGGCTGTGCAGCCTTTCATCATTTTCCATCAGGACAGAGTTTCCTTACAAACCAATCCTTCCTTTATGCCAAAGGTAGTATCCAGGGTGGCCTTGAATCAGGCTATCCACTTATCTACTTTTTACCCTAATCCACAAAACAAAGGGGAGAGATTACTACATTCCTTGGACATTCACAGACAGTTCCGTTATTACTTGGACAGAACAAAGCCTTTCAGAAAATCGGAGCAACTCTTTGTGTCCTATGCTACAGGTGCTCAAGGGAAGCCTATTTCCAAACAGACAATCTCAAAATGGATAGCCCACTGTATAAGCTTTTGTTACTCTTTTCATGGTAAACCTGTACCTACAGGCATCAGATCTCACTCCACAAGGGCCACAGCTACCTCTGCAGCTTTCCTCAGGGGGGGTTCCTACCAAAGATATTTTGGAAGCGGCCACTTGGAGTTCTATACACACTTTCTCCAAGCACTACCACCTACCATTATACTCCAAATCTAGAGCGGGCTTTGCCACTGCAGTCTTGCAGGGCATTTTGGCTCTTTTTAGTTCCTCTTAGTGCCTACCACCTTTGGGATTCTACCCATCTGTTATGACTGCAGCTGTATGCACGATGAACATAGTACAGTTTTGTACCTACCATAAATGTAGATGTTAGAGTGCTAATACAGCTGCAGTCCAGGTCCCACCCCCCTCCTTCCCCTCTTGGGACAGGCCTAATGGCCAACGCCCCCTCATACAACTTCATTGGGGTATTATTTTATGGTGTATTTGCTTGCAACTACTGTTTTTTGATTATATTGCATTGCATTATTACATAAATTTATGTTTTGCCTTCCTTCTGGGGGCACCTGATATCTGGGGCAAGAAAAACTGAAGAAAATGATGTTGGCTGGTTGTTTTATACCCCTGTCGCACTGACGTCAGGGAAGAAGCGACGACATCCGACTCCGGACCTAGACTTTGGAATTCGGCCGACCGAGGACCTGCCTGACGGCAGGAAAACCCATCTGTTATGACTGCAGCTGTATTAGCACTCGAACATCTACATTTATGGTAGGTACAAAACTGTACTTTCCTTTTACTATTCCAGCACAGACCACTTGCTATCCCTCCAGTTTTAGATATTGTGGATGATGTTTACTTAGTCTAGTCTAAATCCAGACTCCCTACCTCCTGCTCCAGCCAAACCAGACAGATACTACAGAGTTACCTGACTCGCACAAATTCCTTTATAAAAGCCCTCTCGTTGACCCAGAAACAATTTCCCAGGGTCCCAAAGGGGCTAAAGCTTCTATGGGTAAAAATCCTATACCCTCTGAAAAGGGATTCCAGAGCCTTAGATAGATGGGGAAAGAAGATATACACCTCAGCTACTCTGGCTATGAGAGCATTAAATTGTCAGTTTCACATGCTGAAATATCAGCAATTCCTAATGTCTCAATTAAAACAAAAACTGAGCCTCACATTCTGAACAGTCTGAATTCAAGGAAATGTAGGATCTGTTGCATGCAGCTGAACAGGTGGGCAAACATATACTTTACAATGTGGATTTGATTCATTGGAAGCTTCCTGTAGAGCAGCTGTTACTGGGTCTCGTACGTAGACATGCTTGGTTAAAAGAACAAAACCCTACCTGATCATGTTGAAGCAAAATTATTGGATGCACCTTTACAGCAGGATGTCTTATTTGGTGTCAAAGCAGAAGAAGTTTTAAAGAAAATGGGGGATAAGGCAAAGTCTATGCAGACGGTCAAGGATTTTTTACAGGTACAACCCCCTCGTTTCAGCAGAAATTGGCCAACAAAAAACTGGTCCTTTCCAGCTTCTGACAGACCACAGAGGGGCAAATACAGACGCCCAAGGGGCAGAGGTCAGTCACAAGGCCCTTACAAACCTCGCCAATGGGGTGCCGCAACCCAGAAAGGAGGAGAAGACAGGCCCCAAACTAGCAGAAGACAAACACAATGACTCAACCCTCCAACTACCAAGCAAATCTCTCTTGGCAGCTCCCTTGGGAGGAAAATTAGCACTTTTTGCAGACAGCTGGCACATCATCACAAAAGACAAATGGGTCCTAATCATTGTCTCACAAGGATACAGATTCCACTTTCATACCTTGCCAAGGATAAAAGGAATGCCAAACCTGCCACCAAATCAATGGGCAGAGGCACAAAAACAAATTACAGCTCTCATGGACAGAGCCATTCAACAGGTACCTACAGCTCTCGTGGACAGAGCCATTCAACAGGTACCTACACAGGAGCAAGGACAAGGATTTTACTCGAGACTCTTTCTAGTCCCCAGAAAGGACAAAGCATGGAGACCCATTCTGGATCTTTCAGTTCTGAACACCTGTCTGCAAGTACCAAAATTCAAGATGCTAACACTACAGCAGCTTCTTCCCATGCTGGGCAAGAAGGCTTGGCTAGTAACATTGGATCTCAAGGAGGCATACCAGCATGTCCCTATCAGACAAAATTGCAGAAGATACCTCTGCTTCATTGCAGGTTCAACCCATTATCAATTCTCTGCATTGCCCTTTGGCTTATCTACTGCGCCCAGGGTCTTCACAAAATGCCTGGCACCAGTAATTGCATACTGCAGACAGAGGAATTCAAATATACCCATACCTGGACGACTGCCTTATTCAAGCAGAAAGCAAGGACATTCTCTTAAAACATCTGGCATTTGTCAAACACCTCCTAAGTTGCCTAGGGTACACAGTAAACAAAAAAAATTCAAAACTAGTGTCCTCACAAAACATAATATTCCTGGGTGCCAGCTTGTATACAACGGCCCAGATGGCTTCTCACGCCAGACAAGCAACAACAGCTGACTCAATACTTCAAAATAATGGCAACAACGACCCAACTCCCTGCAAGAAAAATTCTGCAGGCCTTGGGATTCATGGCATCTTGCATACTACTAATACCATTTGCAAAACTGCATATGAGGAAATTACAGTGGTACCTGAAAAGCGTATGGACTCAGCACAGCCACAGCTTGGAAACAATGATACCACTCATTCTCTGCCTTCAACAGGAGTTTCTGTCGTGGGCACAGGCATGTCACCTCAACAAGGGTCAGCCTTTCACCTTACCCACAGCCAGGCAAACTATAACAACAGATGCATCGGACTTTGCCTGGGGAGCACACATGGCAAGACAGTGCATTCAGGGCAAATGGACTACAGATCAAAGGCATCTGCATATCAATGAAAAGGAAATGCTAGCAGTACAGAATGCCCTAACAGCTTTCAAGGACCTCTTACACCCAGGACAACTAGTAATAAAGACGGACAATACCACAGTAATGTGTTACATCAACAAGCAAGGGGGCACACATTCCTACCCTCTATGCAGGCAAGCATTGACCTTGTGGAACACAGCACTGTCTTACCAAGTTCAACTACAAGCACAATTCCTGCCAGGAAAGAAAAACACATTGGCAGACTACCTAAGCAGAAACATCATGGATCCCCACGAGTGGAAACTGGATCCACAAGTATTTGCAATGATAACTCAAAAATGGGGACGCCCAGATATAGATCTGTTTGCCAACCCCCAAAACTACCAACTTCAAAAATTTTGCACAAGGACATTCCACCCACAAGCCTGGAAAGTGGACACCCTCTCATTCAGTTGGAAATCATTAACAGTGTATGCCTTACCTCTACTGCCTCTTCTAGCAAAGGTGCTGCTGAAAGTCAGATTAGAGAGGCCACAAATGATACTCATCGCACCAGACTGGCCACACCAGCACTGGTATCCAATTCTAAAAAACATGGATTTTACCACAAATTCCTCACTTGCTCATCCAGCGAGACAATCAAATTCTACACAGCCAGCTCAAGACTTTAAACTTGGCTGCATGGCAAATTACCTAAACAATCAACCAACACCTCTGTCCAAAGCTGTTATGGATGTCATTTTGGAGGCCAGGAGGCCCAGCACCAGGAAAACCTATTCAGACAAATGGAAAAGACTTTGCGCCTGGAACCAGGCTAAAGGCCAAAATCCCCTTGATCCAAACATTCCTCAGATTCTACAATATTTAACTGAGATGTTGCACAAAGGACTTTACTTTTCATCTATTAAGATCCACGCCTCAACAATTTCAGCTCATTACAACACAGATCCTCCTTTATTCTCACATCCACTCCCAAGCCAGTACCTCAGAGGGGCTAAGAACATAAGACCGCCAAGGAGACCACCAACACCTACTTGGGATCTCAACTTTGTTCTGGAAAAGCTTACACTGCCGCCCTTTGAACCAGCTTTCTCAGCTGATTTAAAGTTTATATCATGGAAAACTGCCCTGCTGCTAGCAATAACTTCAGCTAGAAGAGTCTCAGAGCTACAGGCACTAGTGGCAGTGGAGCCTTTCCTCATTTTTCATCTAGACGAACTACAAACTAACCCTTCCTTTATGCCAAAAGTGGTATCCATTGTGGCCCTAAACCAAACCATTCATTTGCCCACCTTTTTTCCAAATCCCAAGAACAAAGGAGAAAGACTCCTGCAATCTTTGGACATTCACAGACAATTACGTTACTACTTGGATAAAACTAAGGCTTTCAGAAACTCTGACCATCTCTTTGTAGCCTATGCTGCAGGATCACAAGGAAAAGCTATCTCAGAACGGACCATTTCAAAATGGATAGGACATTGCATACAATTCTGCTACACGCATCATAGGAAACCGGTACCAGCTAGCATTAGGCCCCACTCCACCAGGGTTACAGCTACATCAGCAGCCTTTCTCAGGGGGTTGCCAACCAAGGATATTCTGGAAGCTGCAACTTGGAGTTCAGTGCACACCTTCACCAAACACCATCACTTACCTCTATATTCTAAGACTAGAGCTGGCTTTGCCACTGTTGTTTTGCAGGGCCTTTTAGCTTCTTCTAACCCTGTTTAACTCCACCACCCGTCCTTAGCTTTGGGATTCAAACCAAGTGTGATGACTGCAGCAGGGTAACATGATGAACATAGTACAGTTTTGTACCTGCCATAAATGTAGATGTTAAGAGTGTTCACCCTGCTGCAGTCCAGGTTACCCTCCCTCCATCCCCTCTGAACTAGCTGGACTTATCCATACCTTTCTATCCTATACAACTTCTGTGGTGTATTTGCTTGTGACTGAAGGTATTGTTTTATTTTTACATGTATATTTTTATATAGCAATATATATTGCTTACCTAATGGGGGCACCTGACATCTGGGGCAAGAAAAACTGAAGAAAATGGCGTCGGATGCCTCTTGTATACCACTGGCGCACTGACGTCAGGGAAGAAGTGACAGCAACCGACGCCGGACCAAGACTTTGGAACTGTGGCCGACTGCGGGACCGCCTGACGGCAGCATAACCCAAGTGTGATGACTGCAGCAGGGTGAACACTCGGAACATCTACATTTATGGTAGGTACAAAAATGTACTTTACAGGATCTGTGATGCGAAGGCATGCTTGGTTAAAAGAACAAGGTTTACCTGATCATGTTGAGGCAAAATTATTTGATGCTCCTTTACAGCAGGATATTTTATTTGGTGTTAAGGTAGAAAAGGTATTAAAGAAAATGGAGGATCAGGCAAAATCTATGCAAACAGTGAAGGATTTCTTACAGGTACAGCCACCTCGATTTAGCAGAAATTGGCCCTCCAAAAATTGGTCCTTTCCAGTGTCAGACAGACCACAAAGAGGCAGATACAGATGCCCAAGAGGCAGGTCTCAGCCCCAAGGCTCTTACAGACCACAACAGTGGGGTGCTTCAACCCCAAAAGGAGGGGAAGACAAGTCACAACCTTATAGGAAACGGTCCCAATGACTTCCCCCCTTCAAATGCCAATCACTTATCTTTTGGAAGTTCCCTTAGGGGGAAAACTAGCACTTTTTTCCACAAAATTGGCATATAATCAGCCAAGACAAATGAGTTCTGAATATTGTGTCTCAAGGTTACAGGTTCCACTTTAACACTCCACCAAGGCTAAAAGGAATGCCAGACCTGCCACCAAATTAATGGGCAGAGGCACAAAAACAAATTACAGCCCTCATGGACATGAGAGCTATTCAAAAGGTGCCACAACAGGAACAAGGACAAGGATTTTACTCAAGACTTTTCCTGGTCCCCAGAAAGGACAAAGCCTGGAGACCCATACTGGACCTTTCTACTCTAAATACTTACCTGGATGTTCCGAAATTCAAAATGTTGACTCTTCAGCAGCTTCTTCCCATGCTGGGCAAGAAGGCTTGGCTTGTTACTTTGGACCTTAAAGAGGCATACCTGCATGTCCCTATCAGACAAAATTGCAGACGATACCTCAGATTCATAGCTGGTTCAATGCATTAGCAATTCTCTTCACTGCCCTTTGGCTTATCTACTGCGCCCAGGGTCTTCACAAAATGCCTGGCCAACCAGTAATTGCATTTTGCAGACAAAAAGGAATTAAAATATATCCATACTTGGACGACTGCCTTATTCAAGCAGAGAGCAAAGACATTCTTCTAAAGCATCTGGCACTTATAAAAAGATTACTGATTTGCCTAGGGTACACAGTAAACGACAAGAAATCAAAACTAGTGCCCTCACAAGAGATAATATTCCTGGGTGCCAGCTTAAATACAACGCCCCAGATGGCTTATCTCACGTCAGACAAGCAAAGACAACTGACTCTGTACTTTCAATTGATGGCAACAAAAACCCAACTCCCTCCAAGAAAAATTCTGCAGGCCTTTGGGTTCATGGCATCCTGCATACTACTAATACCATATGCCAGACTGCATATGAGGAAATTACAATGGTACCTAAAAAGTGTTTGGACTCAACACTGTCACAGATGTTCATCGTGCATACAGCTGCAGTCATAACAGATGGTTTTTCCTGCCGTCAGGCGGGTCCTCGGTCAGCCGAATTCCAAAGTCTAGGTCCGGCGTCAGATGTCTTCGCTTCTTCCCTGACGTCAGTGCGACAGGGATATAAAAGAACCAGCCAACGCCATTTTCTTCAGTCTTTCTTGCCGCGTGGTGCCCGAAGCAGAAGCAGTTCCCAAGTGCCGGTCGGCCAGCTCCTGAGATTACGAATATTATTCAACCGAAGACTTCTTGAAAGCTAAGTACCCCGTTGGGGAAACTTTTCTTGCCTCAGACCAATGTCAGACAAAGTTAATAATTGCATTTCATGTGGGAAGCAAATACCACATAAGGATTTCCATTCCCTCTGCATTCCTTGCTTAGGCCCAGACCACGACGTCTCGGCCTGTCGTTTTTGTGCTACATTCAACAGACGCACTATTAAGCGTCGGGCGGAGTTCGCCCAACACTATTTTGGCAAAAAGTTTCATTACATTATGTCGTCGGTTACTCCGACTCCAGTTTTGAGTAAAAGACGCAAAGATAAGGACCGACATCCGACGTCAGCGACTTCTACCGACACTACGCTAATGCCGACTACAGGTGCTCCGGTTCTCAGCGAGGCGCCTACACAGCCCCTGACTACCGATGATACTTCATTAGCAGTGTCTTCTGTGCCCGAGGTCGCAGGCTCTTAGGCCCACACCCCGACTACAGATACCAAAGCCAGTCTTGGCGGGGAAACTGAGTTTAGACAGGCTTGCCACCTCTCAAGGTGTCTTCAGGCCTTCTTCTTTTTCCATTAAGGCTTTCAGTAAATCTAAAGCAGCCATACGTACTAAAAGACAAGCTCCACAGGGCCCCTCTCAAGGCCCCATGCCTAAAAAGCAGATGCTCAAAATGGCTGAGGATTTGATTACTCTTATCAGGGGTTCTCAACCCCCCTCAGACAAAAGGCCCAGAGTGGAGGAAGAATACCCTTCCTCGGACCAGGCCTCCATTACTTCAGAACATTGAGGACCAGGAACATTCATACTCCCCTTTTGAAGATTCTGATGCAGATGAGTCCATTCCCTCTGCCCCCCCCCCCGAGGATTACTGTTTTGGGGAAACCTTGCATACCTTGAGGGAACATTTCCACTGGGAAGAAAAATTCTGCAGGCCTTGGGGTTCATGGCATCCTGCATACTACTAATACCATATGCCAGACTGCATATGAGGAAATTACAGTGGTACCTAAAAAGTGTTTTTACTCAACACTGTCACTGTTTGGAAGCAGTAATACCACTTATTCCCTGCCTACAACAGGAGTTTCTATGGTGGGCACAGGCATGTCACCTCAAGGGACAGCCGTTCACTCTACCCACAGCCAGGCAGACACTAGCAACAGATGCTTCGGATTACGCCTGGGGAGCACACATGACAGGAAAATGTATTCAGGGCAAGTGGGCCTCAGACCAAATGCATCTTCACATCAATCAAAAATAGATGCTAGCTGTACAAAATGCCCTAACAGCTTTTCAAGGACCTTCTTCATCCAGGACAACTATTACTAAAAACAGACAACACCACAGTTATGTGGTACATAAACAAGCAAGGGGGCACTCATTCTTATCCTCTCTGCAGGCAAGCCATGACCTTGTGGAACATAGCTCTAACCTATCAAGTTCATCTGCAAGCACAATTCCTGCCAGGAAAGAAAAATACTCTGTCAAATGACTTAAGCAGAAACAACATGGATCCTCACGAGTGGAAATTAAATCCACAAGTATTCACCATCATAACACAAAAATGGGGGAGCCTAGACATAGATCTTTTTACCTACCCAACAAATTGCCAACTACAGAAATTCTGCACAAGGACTTGCAACACACAAGCATGGAAAGTGGATGCGCTCTCTTTCAGCTGCAAAAGCCTAAAGGTTTATGCCTTCCCTCCACTGCCTCTTCTATCAAAGGTACTCCTAAAAGCCAAAAAATGATCCTGATTGCCCCAGACTGGCCACGCCAGCACTGGTACCCAATCTTAAAGAACTTAGCTCAAGGCCCACCATGGATTTTACCTCAGATTCTGCATCTTCTGACTCAACAAAACAATCAGATCCTGCACAGCCAGCTCAAAACCTTAAACCTGGCTGCATGGCAGATTCCTTAGTCAAGCAGACCACACCTCTCTCTAAAGCTGTTATGGATGTTATTTTGGAGGCCAGGAGGCCTAGCACCAGGTAATTCTATTCAGAAAAGTGGAAGAGATTCTGTGCCTGGAACGAGGCTCAAAGCTTTGACCCTCTTGTTCCAAATATTCCTCAGATATTACAATACTTAACTGAGATGTTGGACAAAGGCTTATCCTTTTCATCCATTAAGATCCATGCCTCTGCCATCTCTGCTCATTACAACACAGATCCTCCTATTTTCTCTCATCCATTGCTAAAACAGTACCTCAGAGAGGCTAAAAACATAAGCCCGCCCCAGAGAGCAACACCACCAACTTGGGACCTTAATTTTGTCTTGGAAAAACTAACTTTACCTCCATTTGAGCCAGCCAACTCTGCAGAATTAAAATGTGTGTCATAGAAAACTGCTCTACTTCTGGCAATAACCTCAGCATGAAGAGTCTCAGAGTTACAGGCACTAATGGCAGTGGAGCCTTTCATCATTTTTCACCAAGACGGGGTTTCTTTAAGAACAAATCCTTCATTTATGCTAAAGGAGGTCTCCACTGGGGCTCTTAACCAAACTATTCACTTGCCAATTTGTTATCCAAATCCCCAGAATAAAGGGGAGAGACTTCTGCATTCATTGGACATACACAGACAGCTATGTTTCTACTTGGACAAAACAAAAGCTTGCAGGAAAACTGAGCAATTGTTCGTAGCATATGCTGCAGGATCACGGGGAAAGGCTATTTCAAAGCAGACCATTTCTAAGTGGATAGGACACTGTATCCATTTCTGCTACACACAGCATGGGAAAATTGTACCTAGCAACATTAGGCCACATTCCACCAGGGCAACAGCCACTTCAACTGCCTACCTTAGAGGAGTACCTACCAAAGATATC
The DNA here is from genome assembly GCF_019279795.1 of Protopterus annectens. NCBI lineage: Eukaryota > Metazoa > Chordata > Ceratodontiformes > Protopteridae > Protopterus > Protopterus annectens. The sequence goes on from NC_056735.1 coordinate 1,216,662,290, forward strand.
CTGGAGGCTGCAACTTGGAGTTCAGTGCACACTTTTACCAAACATTATCACTTGCCTCTTTATTCTAAATCCAGAGCTGGCTTTGCCACTGCAGTGCTACAGGGGCCCATAGCCACTCCAAATCCTATATAGAACCAGCCACCCTACCTCAGCCTTGGGATTCAACCCAAGTGTAATGACTGCAGCAGTGAAACACTATGAACATAGTACAGTTTTGTACCTACCATAAATGTAGATGTTCGAGTGTATTCACTGCTGCAGTCCAGGTTACCCTCCCTCCATCCCCTCTTTCTTAGCTGGGACTTAGCTATACCTTTCTACCCTATACTACCTATGTGGTGTATTTGCTGGTAAATGAAGGTTTTGGTTTTTCCTTTTATGTATGTTTTATTAGCAATATGTATTGCCTACCTATTTGGGGGCACCTAACATCTGAGGCAAGAAAAACTGAAGAAAATGGCGTCGGCTGCATCTTGTATACCCCTGGCGCACTGACATCAGGGAAGAAGCGACAGCAACCGACGCTGGACCAAGACTTTGGAACTCTGGCCGACTGCGGGACCGCCTGACGGCAGGATAACCCAAGTGTAATGACTGCAGCAGTGAATACACTCAAATATCTACATTTATGGTAGGTACAAAACTGTACTTTCTCCTCCTTCATTGCCTTTGAAGTCCATGGATATAGCACAGTCTTCCCTTATGCAGTTCCCTTTATGGATCTCCCTAAGGAACTGCAGTTGTTTTCGTGGCAGGAAAGTGTTGCTACGACCCAGGATGTCAGTTGTGACACACATAGTTTGCTGCCCCACAGCCATCCAGGGACTCCGGGTCGGCAGGCTTGAACCACTTTGGGGAAGGGTGACCCCTGTCCTAGACTTGCACTCCTCTTCGGGTGGACCAGCCTTCCAACTGATGGAGAAGGCTTTCACTGCTACTGGCGATACCGGACTGTCTATACCTCCGCCCTCCTCTAGTACACTGGTTTCACAAGTCGCACCTAGCGGACACTGGGTGCAAGGGCCACAGGACACATTCTCTTAGGAATCCCCCTTTCCACTGTCTTCTCCAGCTTCTCCCGCTGAGGAGGTCCACCGGAAGAGTTTGTGTAAGAGGAAGCACATGGACTGCACAGAGGAGTCCCTTACCGAAGAGAGATATTTCGATGAGGGGAAGGATCCCTTCGGTCACCCTCTGAGGTATCTTTTGGTGATCTCCTCGAAATCCTGATAGAGAGGTGACTGGCAGTCCTCTAATCTGACCGCTGAGGAATCTGTGTTCTTGCAGGCCTTTTGCGCCCGGCCCCCTACCATCTGGGTTACTCCACCTGCCGATGAACTTGTCTGGCTTATCATGCAGCATGCTTGTAAGGCTCCTGATACTGTCGAAGCTATTCCCCGGAGGCCAGATGAGATCTTGTCCCCTCCTGCTTCAGATCCCTATTTGTCCAAAGGTCTTCCTGTGGATGCTTTGCTGGTGGCGGCCGCAACAAAAAAGGATCTGGCAGAAGAAGAAAGCCAGACTGTCCATCTGCCTAACAGAGTCCCGGGCCCTGGACAGGATAGGGAAGCGCACCTTTGCTTCAGCGACCTTTGTTATCAGGTCCCTGAGTTTTACCAGGCTTCAAAGGGATCTGGTTTCTGAGCTCTCTGAAACCTTGGCTGGTGCCATGTCTGATGAGGTCGGTGACAGTGGCCTCTCAGCTGGCCACCGTTGAATTTATATCTAACTCCACTATGTGACTGACATCTCACGCATCAGAAGGAGCAGCTAGAGCAGTGGGTCCAGCTGCGGTCTTGAGACGACATGCCTGGATGCACTTGTGCAACTTCGCGGAACCCTTTAAGTCTTCCTTTCTGAATGCCCCCATTGAGGCCTCATCGTTGTTTGTGCCCAAATGTAAAAGTACACTGGCCAGATGTGAAGAGGATGGTAAGACCCTTTCTGCTGTAGGTGTCCGTTATTCTTGCCCTCAACATGCTTTCTCCCAAAACCAAAAGAGTGGGAAGATATGGTTCAAGAAATCTCAGGGTCCTTTCCGTGACACACAGGCCGAGTTCTCCCCAAGAGGTGGAGGGGGAAACTCACAGGGAAGACTCTCCTTATGGGGCAGAGGGGGTCCATGTAACCAGGGTTCCAGGGATTCTTTCCCTGATCAGTCCTACCAGCGCTCCTGAAGGAGCGGCCCAACTCCTTTCCTCTGGAGGTGGTTGGGGGACGTTTCTCTTTGTACCCTTCTGCCTGGCTAACCATCACCACCGATTATTGAGTACAAAGGATTATAACCAGCGGTTATCATATCCCCTTCAATCTTTGCCCCATCCCTTCAAAAAATCTTCCCGACGTTCCACCCAGTCAAAGGGAAGAAGCAGCACTAGAGATATAAAAGCGGCTAAGAAAGAGTGTCATCCAAGTAGTCCCTCCAGACCAGATTGGATCCGGATTCTACTAGAGACTATTTTTGGTGCCAAAGAAAACCGGGGACTGGAGACCAATTTTTGGATCTCAGTGTATTGAACAAGTTTGTGAGGGTACAAAAATTCTGGATGGTCACAATACAGTCTATCTTCCTGCTTTTGGAAAAAGACGATTGGTTGTGTTCTATAGATCTTCAGGATGCATACTACCACATAAAGGTGGACAGGCCATCAAGAAGATTTCTGCGCTTCCATGCGGGAGCCAGTCACTACCAGTTCAGAGTACTGCCCTTCGGACTCTCTACAGCCCCCAGAGTGTTCACAAAGTGCATGGCAGTTGTCACAGCTCACTTGTGACTTCAAGGATTTCAGGTGTTTCCATACCTAGACGACTGGCTCATTTCTGCTCCCACCAGACATCTACTAAAAAAGCCCTGGCATACTCTCTCCTCGCTGCTCAAAGGCTAGGCATAACCTTAAACTGGCAAAAATCCAAACTCACCCCATCTCAGTTGACAGAATTCACAGGGGTTATCGTGGACACAAAAAAAACTGCAGAGCTGCTATTCCAGAGCACAGAATTCTAAGGATAAAGCAACAACTAATTCCAATCCTTTCAAAGGAAAAATCCATGGCTCACTCTGTTCTACAGCTGTTGGGTTCCATGGCAGCCTCCATCACCATTGTTCCCCTAGCCAGGTTTTCACATGGGGCTTCTACAATGGCTACTCCTCACCCGATGGTATCCTTTTTAGCATCCTCTTTCAGCCATGATTCGCATAACCCACAGGTGCAAACAGGATTTAAATTGGTGGATGACACACAATCTATCACAATGGTCTTGGCCCTTCTTCCCCCCAGCAACCCAAGGCCACAGTGACCACGGACGCCTCCCTGATGGGGTGGGGGTGGCTATGTCAAGGACAGACAGTCCAAGGCACTTGGTCCGAACTGGAGACCCCTTTGCATATAAATGTTCTAGAGCTGAGGGTGGTGCTTCTGGCGTTGCAAGTATTCCATCCCTGCTGCCATCTGGGACAGTTGCGATTCAATCAGCATAGTGGTCTGGTACATCAACAAGCAAGGTGGAACCCAATCTTTACCCCCTTTGTCGAGAGGTCGTGAGGATATGGCAATGGGCAATAGCTACCAACCGTTTTCTTCTAGCATACCACATTCCCGTGAGTTCCAACGTGATAGCAGACAGAGGAGGTGCATTCTTAAACCTCACGAGTGGTCCCTGAGTCCCTTGATAGCGGTGGAGATATTCCACCGCTGTGCCCATCCTTGCTGCAACCTCTTTGCATCCCCGACCAACTACAAATGCAGCAACTACTTCGCTCTGACTCCCACTCCGGGACAGTCACCCAGGGATGCTGTAGTCCACGATTGGCCCTCGGGTCCTCTACGCATTTCCACCCTTTCCCCTCATTCCCCAATTTCTGAAGAAAGCCCATCTGTTGAAGAGCAAGGTGATCCTCATAGCAACGTACTGGCCTCAACAGATTTGGTTCCCCTTCCTTTGGCATCACCTACTAGATCGACCATGTATTCTCCATCCAACCCCGAAGTTGATCTCACATCCATAGAACCTGAATTCATCCCAACTTGAACAACCTGAAGCTCACGGCTTGGCTACTCCAATTCCCTTGATTGCCAGGCAGAAGGATCTTTCTTAACCAGTACGTGATATTCTCATTGCTTCTTATAAGTCTTCCACTAGAATTACTTATCTGAGCAAGTGGAAAAGATTTACCTGTTGGCTGAAAAATAAACAGAGCCCTTTTCAGCACCAGTGTTGATAATACTAGACTATCTGTCCGACCTTTTTCAGTCGGGTCTGTCAGCCTCTACTATTAGAGTTCATTTAGCTGCATTTTCTAATTTTCATGAGGTTGTCCAAGATTCCTCTCTTATGTCTCATAAATTGTGCAAGACCTTCATAAAAGGTGTGAATCATCTGAAGCCACCTTTTAGAGAACCTATTCAACCATGGGGTTTATCATTAGTTCTACAAGCTCTGACGTCACCTTTCGAACCAGCCTCTACTTGCGACCTCAAGTATTTGTCATGGAAAACCATGTTTTTGGTCTCCATTACTTCTGCCAGACGTATTTCTGAGCTTCAAGCTTTATGTATCAAGAGTCCATACTCTATTTTTCATAGAGATCGTGTCTCTGAGAACTAATCTGTCATTTCTGCCTAAAGTGATCTCTGAAATGTCCTTTAATCAAGCCATTGAATTGCCAGTTTTCTTTCCCAATCATTCAAACAGAGGAGAGTATTGCGTTACATACCCTAGATATCCACAGGCAATCTGTTTTTCCTTAAACAGGACTAAACCCTTTCGTAAATCTGACCAGTTATTTTTGGCTTTTTCTGGACCTAGATTAGGATCTGCTGTTGCTAAGGTCACATTAGCTAGATGGTTGAAGGACTGTGACCTTCATTTATGCACAAAGTAATATCTCCTTGCCTACTACCATGAAAGCTCATTCGACAAGGCGGGTGGCAACTTCTGCTGCCTTCCATGCCAGAGCTTCTTTACATGACATCTGTGCAGCTGCAACTTGGGCTACGCCTCATACCTTCATCAATCATTACAAATTGGACTTGGCCTCCTGGGGAAGAGCATCTTTCGGTTCTATGGTGCTCAGAAATGTCCTTCCATGAGAGCCTCCCAGGAATAGAGGTAGCTGGGGACTCTGTCCCATGCATAAGGAATGAACGAGGATTAACAATATCAGATAAAGAAGTTATGTCTTACCATAACGTTCCATCTGTATTGTTGATCCTCATTCAGTCATTACGACCCTTCCTCCTTCCCCCTCATGTGGATTCTAATGGATCTCACCATCCGGTTCTCTTAGGTTATTTGACCAGAGGTAGCCTCTACCTTCTTTGACTTGCAAACTCAATCTGAGGTAACAGGGAGAGGGGGATTGTGGGTAAGCGTTTAGCTTGAGAGTTTGAAGCTGACGCAGCTTGGAAAATGGCAGGCTCTGTTCTGAGGTCCGAACAGATACCTCTGCATAATGATTGAACGAGGATCAACGATACAGATGGAACATTATGGTAAGACATAACTTCATTTTGAGGTCTGATGAGACCAAAGTTTTAACGTTTTGGCCACAATTTCAAACGGAATGTTTGGCTCAAAACCAGCACTTCTCATCACCAAAAGAACACAATCACCACAGTAAAGGCATGGTGATGGCAGTATCATGTTGTGAGGTTGCTTTTTTCTAGCTGGAACTGGGGCTTTAGTCAAAGTGGAGGGAATTACGAACTCATCCAAATACCAGTCACTAATGGCCAAAAACCATCAGGCATTTGCTAGAAAGATGAAGAGGAATTTCGCCATTCAACATGGCAATGACCCCAAGCATATATCCAAACCAACAAAGAATGGCTTTACCAGCAGAAAATTAAAGTTTTGGAATGGCCCAGCCAGAGCCCAGATCTAAATCCAATAGAAAAT